>NW_009798283.1:85580-93028 GCF_000520075.1 Aphanomyces astaci
TGCAGCGATGATTGGCGATGGTGACGTTAAAGCCTCAAGGGTGCCCAACGCCATTACCATTTCAGAAAATTGAAATCTGCACTATTTCTCCACCACGCAAATCAAGAATTTGCCATCACATATATTAGTGTGGACCGCACTAATTTTGAATCCGCACTAATTTCCAATCCGTACTAATTACGGTAAACGGTGTAGTACAATGTATTCCCTCAATGCCACTAATAACCTACCGACTCTCGGTAGATATCTATCTGCAGCTCGGATGGTTAATGGATTCATTCGTTCAAGACCCGGCAATGTGATTAGTTGAGTTCGTTTGACTTGCCCACCAGCACAACCAACTAATTACAGCCAGGTAGAGCTTCACGTCCAAAATAACGTCAAGGATTCACGCAAGCATGCAAACCGAATAGAATACATTTATTACGAGACAACAAGCCTGTTTAGTGCGATGGGCCCACGGCGTACGTAATGTGCATGGGGGCAGAGCCACCGGCCAACGTGATGACAATCTGGGTCAAGATGGAAAACCCGTCGCCGACCATCAACCCCGCCGCCAAAATGTACTGGGTCTTGTGGAACTGGGCTGGGTTCACGTGGTTCCAGTAGGCGCAGATGCTCGCGACGACAATCCCTTGCAGCCCAAACGACGCCGGGATGATCATGCCAATCGCCACGGCCATGGGGACGGGGCAGTGGTTGGCCACTAGCCTGACGATCTTGATCTTGGATTCCGAGCACACGTCGATGAAGATATTGAACACGACCGTGTAGATGGCCCCGATGAGCATGAAGAGGCCGCAGTGCTTGGGCAACCCGTCGAGGCCTTGAATGGCAGTGATACCCAGGATGCGGTACACTTCCCCGAACGGCGCCGCGATCACGTCACCGGGGATCGTGTACGCCGACGTCATCATGACCCACACGGACGGGACAATCAAGCACGACATGACCGCCCCAAAGATTTGCGCGATGATCATCGACTTGGCCGAGGCGCCGACGAGGTACCCCGTCTTGAAATCTTGCATGAGGTCCGCGGCTTGGCTGCACCCGACGATGACCATCTGGCACATGAGCAAGCCGGCAATGATCGATCCGTCCTGGGACCATCCGCCGATGATGAAAATGATCAACTTGCCCACGGCGCTCGAGATGTTCCAGTCTGTCATCCCCACGCCTTGAATGATCCCGATCGCAAACACGGGGATGAGCAGGCAGCACACAAGCACCTTCCACCACTCGACGGACGGGAAGATCAGCGAGATGACCACGACTGAGACGGCGGCAAACAGCACGAGGCCCGAGACCCAGATCGTCGCTGGCACGTGGGTGGCGTCGAAGAGCTTGTCGAGGAACGCTTGACGCTGGACATCGACGGACTTGACGTCGCCCGCGTCGTCGATGGCGGCAGATGGGGCGTTGCGGCTGTCGCGCCACGCCTTGTACAGCATTATCACGACCTTGACGATGCTGTAGAGCGCATCTACGCAGATGATGGCCACCGCCGTGAACGTGTAGTATGCCTTGAGCCCGTCCACCTTGGTCGAGGTAAACCAGTCTCCGTTGCCCTTGTACGCGGCAAGGTATGGCGTCATGATAGCGAACGAGATCACACAGCCCACAAAGATGGACGACATGACCCGGAATGGCAACATGACTGCAATGGCAAACGTTCCTGGGGCCCAGTCACACATCCAGCCGTACTTGGCCGGCTCGAGTCCAAAGATGGGGAAGCTGCCGAGCCCTTCAAAGCAGTAGACAAAGATGGACCAGCAGTACGACACGATGCCGCTCTTGAACAGGACGTTCCATTGATACTCGACGGCGTCTTTGGATGAGTGCAACGTTTGAATCATCACGGCGGTGGCGGTTCCACTGGGAAACAACAGCCGGCTTTCGATGATCATTTTCCGACGCAAGGGAAACGAAATGAAAAACCCAAACAAGGCAATCGAGATGCACCACCCAAACGCCTTGGTCCAGGTCACGTCGACCACATCCGACGCGTTGTTGCCCTTCTTCTCGCCCACGTCTTCGTACACGTTTTGGGTGAGCGCGAGCACGCCAGAGGCGAACCCACCCTGACTCGCCAGCGAATAACACGCGACGGCGCACGTTTGAATGACTACGTTTTCTTGCACGGAGAAGTACCCGTGAAAGAGCTTGATTTTGAGCAACCAGTTGGTGAGCATGAAGCCCCCAACCCCAGCCAACACGTTGAGGGAAGGAACGACACCGACTTTGAGGCCATAGTACATGCCCAGAACGCTGAGGAAGGAGCCGATGATAGTGCCAACGACCAATGACTTGACCGTCACTTGGGGGTACTCGAGGCCTTGTGTGATCGCGAGGAAGTCGCTGGCTTTGATGGCCGAATCGTCTTCGCCCCCCACGATGTCCTCTTCTTTCTTGGCTAGAGGGTCGTACGGGGTGGACGCTTCATGGTAGCCACCAACGTCGGTGGCGGCTTTGCGAGGAGATTCCATAGAGGTTGTGTTGGACGCTCGACGCAAATTCAAAAGTGAATCGATTCGAAATCGCCTCGTCCATATATATGCGTGCGTATAACCAACCTCGGAGTATACAGTATGTATACGTATAGGTGCACAAGAGTGTTTGTTGGCTGTGCCCCCTGCACGAACCTTGAACTTCAACGAATCTTTCACTACACATCACGGCCACCCGATGATAGTCAAATCCCCGGTATTCGTCCCCAAACACCGGGTATAAAGTCCCATTTATGGGCTCTCAGAACGGCGGGATGACGTTCTCAGCTTGAACTCCCCAGCACATTATCACGTGTCCGCATTTGCCCATCCATACCTTGTCAATGGTACCTCCTAACATTAAAGCCGCGAGCCACCGTGCTGCTGATTGCTGCTACCGGTATTTCCACTCGGACAACTGGCACACTCTTACAGTAACTCGCACGTGTCTACATAAGTTGGCGCTACTTCGTCAACAATTAGTGGTTGAAGCACTAGCATAGTATCTTTGCACAGTCCAAGCTTCCTTCTCAGCCTCAGTAAACGCGTGGTTTTATGTAAGTGCACTCAGGAGATTGCGTTTTACTCGTATATAACGCAGCAGCTGTTCCCAGATTCTGCATCTGATGGTCCATGCTTATGCGATGACGTTCCGTTGGCTTAAGAGGCAACAGCACCAAGTCGTCGCCGCACTCCATGTCTAGCCCCACGGGAACTCGACAATAATAACTTGACGTCGTGTTTTATATTTTTATATTGACGTTTTACAAGTAAAGTTGTTTAAGGTGTGTTGTTCCTAACTACCACAGCCACACATCTGGGTCACCATGTGGTTCCTTGGAAGTCAAACCACAAGACAGCCCATGGCTCCTATGCCAGTACATATGTCACGTACTAGTATCGTAATTATATTTAACACAAGAACGCCAATTGTAGTACTAGTACTTCGAAGTACTCGTAGATTTGAATGCTCAGACGACTGCGAATTGACTCTGCAGGTGAACATGATGAGTTTATAGGTGAAATGTCGTTTCAAAACATTTTGTGAGTTGCCAAAGAATCTCGTCGATAAGGAAATATATTGGCACCAAACTGATCGTTTCGCATGGGTACCCCCTTTCTCAACGTTTGTACTCATACTGTAAATTCGCACCACTGCAAATGTATGGAGGGCATCCATCTCATCGGAATGCTCCTTCGACGCGTTCGCTTACAGTAATGATGATAGAAAGTACTATATCGATAGTACTGGACTACTTTAGCTTACCAACTACTACGTATTATACTACGTAGTATTAATATCTACAGTACCTAAGTACTACTAGTAGTACTAAGTAGTACCTACTCCGGAGTACAAAGTACTGTACTACGAAGGTACTGTACTGTACTCACGTTACGTAGGTACTATTAATAGTACTACGTACTTATAATAGTACAAATGAATCTGAAGGCACCCACGATGCCGTTTAGGTGATGCGTCGTTGATTGGTGCGCAATGTAACTGCTTTGAGGAGCTTGTGGTGCCGTTTCGAACAACAGCACAACCTTAGTCCAACAAATGCTGCCGCCAGCCTTCGCTTGGACGGCTGCTGCTGCTGTAGCCTTCCTTGGATGTGTTGAAGGTCAAGCTGCATTCGCTGCAGTGACCACGACAACGCCCAAGCGAGGCGTGACGACCTGCTCGAGCCTCCACGGGCCACACTGCTTCGCCGTGAACGAGCGCAATGTTCCGTCGTATCTGTTGCACGGTGTCGAATTCGAGCAGGAATGTTCGACTATACCAACGCCAACTTGTCCTTGTCCCCTTCCTGACGTAACCTTGACCTGTAGAACGCGATTGATGGACAGCAACGCCAGCCTATTCCGCATATTCAGGTCCCTCAAACAAAGAAGTTGGCGTCCCATGGTTTTGCCGACGATGTTCTCTTTGGCGGCATCTCGATCCAATCGCTACGACCGGAAGATGCCCAGAAAGCGTTGGCGGCGACGGCAAACGCCCTGAAAGAGTGGATGCAGCGCCAGCCAGGGTACTCTGAGAGCATGCTGCACACTGCCATCCAAGTCGCGGCCAAGAAGATCGAAGCGCTGATTCCGACACAACCGTCATCGTCGCTCCAGCCACCAACTTATTCCATCCTGACGTCCGAGTCGACTGAGAGTGAACCCCCAATGACTGCCCACACACCAGACAAGCAGGTCGTAACCAGTGTAGGGAACGACACGGCGGAACCGATCAAGGACCACCCACGCACGGGAACGTTGCGAGAATTTTCCGACGACGACGTGATGGCGTTCATGTTGCTGTCGCGCGAAGAAAAGAGTCTCCTCCTTGAATTCGACACGGCCCGCACCCGGCGGTTGATCAAAGCGCAAGGTAATAATTCATACTTCCCTTCAACACCCATGTTGAAGTTGTCGTGTGTTCGAGCCATTGTTCGAATCAACGAAATTCGTTTTTATGGTCGTTTTGTGTTTTTTGGAGATTCTTGGTTGTGGCGACGAAATCAATTCCGTCGTATCTTGTACGTAGGTCAATTCCTTCGAGGTTACAAGTACACGACGAAGGACTCCAACGGCCAAGAGCATGGCACACTAAAGGTACGGGTTTCTTATACATTGCCCACGTCAGAGTATCGAAACTGCTCAACGCTTTGGCTGGTTGAGAAGGTGGAGATGGATCATGTGGTTGTGTGCTGTAGCTTGTGGACAAGGCGCTTCAAGACGCCACCCAAGCCCTCAAACAACGGCTGCACGACGCCATGTCCCAACAAGCGGCCGACACTCGCTTTGGCCACGACAACTCGAAGCCGTAGACCAACCATTTGAAAACCAGACTACGGTAAAGACGTTATATGTATAATAAATATATACCATTCCGGTAGTGCGAATTAGTATACCACACTTGTTCGACTGTAGCAAAGCCACGATCTGTACAAATAATAAATAGTGCATTGATTGGATCACTGTGTACGGCTTACTCCGGAGTATGTATGTGATGGTGAACATACTACGTACTGTAAAATATAGCAACGGGATATGCTCGACTGGGTGGATACGGTAGTTTGCAGCGATGGACAACGTAACGCCACCTTGCCCTTTGTCGTGTATAGTACAAGTACATAAGAATGACATTGCCTTCAGCAGTATTGTGGAAATCATCTTTAGCGTTACAGTACGTTATTATGAAAGCATCAAATCAAAGTGCCGCCATATTGGATCCAGTCAGAACACCCTGTTCTGCTAGAGAACATAACCACTGCCCTGTCAGTCAGGTAGCAGTGTCTGCTAGCTGTGTAGGAGGTTTTTGTGCCTTCTAGAGGCTTTTCCTCAGAGTAGAAGACAGCGCAGAGTCGTCACGGAACATCACAAGATGTCGTGACCAATCATAATCTAGGATTTGATTGGCTGTTGGAGGAACTGGCACATCTAGAGCCAGTTCCTCCTCTGTCGTCAGAATTAATTCACTTCCGGTTCTCCCCTCAACTACTCATCTGTCTGCTACTGCAACCTGCCCATCCAACTGGTTATGAGCCTTCTACCTACTTCCTCCTCTCGCGCCGCCCTCCCCATCACCCACCGCCTCGTCAGCGCCGAAAACTACGACGACTGGTTCCTCGAACTCACGTCGATCATCCTCCCTGGTGAAGCGTTGGACTCCATGGCCACGCAATGCACCGAGGTCGAGGCAGTGTGGTCCATGAAGGGACCCATCCGAGCCTTCCACGTCCTTAACAGCGCCGTCAGGCGCATCCGCCATCATCTTGATGCAGCGGCCAACGTCCAACCTGGCACCATCACCCCACCTCCCCTTACGCTGGACACCCACAAGGTCGTGGGGGCCGCGTTGACTGAGTGACTCTCGACCAACCGCTCCACGAACGAGGTGCTCGCGAAGGAGATCCGAGCGGACATCGAGTCCAAGCTCAAGGCCGAAAGTACAGCGGTCAGCCGCGCGTGCGCACTAGTGCAGGCATCCCTCTCGGACACGGTGCGGCGCGACATCGCTGCCGCTAACCTCGAAAAATGTGCACACTGCATCATTTCGAAGCTCCGCGGCAAGTACTGCAGCGAGGAGCAAAAGCACGCCACGGCGATCTCCGTTTATCAACGCCTCCACGCGTTCAAGTTCCGAACTCACGTGTCCCTGGATGCGAATCTACAGGCATTTGACAAGCTGCGCACAGCGGTGGAAAAGCTGGAAGGGCATCCCCTCAGCGACAGCCACCTCGCTTCCGCGCTCTTGGCGGCGCTGCCTTCCTGCATCATGCAGGATTACTACATGTGGCGCGGCCCGAAACCGAGTATCCCATACCAGGATATGCGCCGCCTGCTTGAGCAGCACTGGCCGGACTTGACGCTCAAGTATCCGTCGATCCTCGCGCCCGCACCGACAACCCTCGCTGTACCGGTTCATGGCTCAGCACCCGCGACCGCGACAACGCGATCTAGCGCATTGGCCCTTTCGGCCTTTCGCGACGGCGCAAGCCAGTGGGACGGCTACGGACAAGCGGCCGCCGCACCCTGGGGGGGCCAGCGTACGTACTGCAAACGCATGCTGAGGTACCCAGTGGCAGATGCCACGTGGCGGTTCTACCTCTCGCTCGTGTCATGGCCAAGACCCCATGGCGGATTGGTGTGGCGACTGCCTGTCCTCAGGCAGCCACTCGACGTACACCTGTACGAAGCTTTCCCGGGCGTTTCACCAGAACGCGGTGCGTCAAGACTTTGTGTTCCCACCAGGATGGGCTGCCATCCCACCTGGCGGACAACCCCCAAGTGGTGGTGGTCGACGAACTCAAGGCGGACCCAGCGGCCACCGCGGTGGCAAACGCCACGGCAAAGGCGGCGGGCGTGGTGGAGGAACCGGGACACCCTTCCTAAACACCATTCGCCAAGGCTACGCATCCAGCGGCCCACCTGGTCACGCAACAAGCGGCCGTTCAGGCTACGCCAGCATGGGAC
>NW_009798283.1:105573-108827 GCF_000520075.1 Aphanomyces astaci
GGCTTGATGTGGCTAGTGTATTTGACGAAGATGCCGCGGCGGTAGTACTCGTGCAGGGTTGATCGGGGCATGTCCATGGCAGCGGCGATGGATCGGAAAGTCGTGCGACGAGCCTTGGGTACTTGTTGGAGCAGGGCCGCAACGTCATTGTGTTTCAAGTTCCGTCCACAGTGACCCTTCTTTCGTGACGCAACGCTGTTGCATGGGCGCGTAGCGTTGGTAAGGTCAACACCAGCACGCTTCCAGATCCGGCGTACCGTGCTCCGATCGACCCCAAAATGAGCAGCAACGTCAACGAAAGCTCCACGGGGGAGGCGCTTGTGGTCAAGCAGTCGTGCAAGGAGGTGCTGCAGGACTGCGGCACGGTCATCGTTCGTGAGGTTTCTCTTCGCGCCCATTTTGAATTTGATGTGGTTGTTGGTCCATTTCTACGGACAAGTCTGCAATACGCAATGATATCCGGATATCCGGATATGTCCATTACATATGGAGTAAAGTATTGATCCTTTAAACGTGCTTAGTCTTCATGATTGGGTGAAGTTTGGTGTGAATCACTTTGATTGGTTAGCTCCTTCTTGAGCGGATTACATATGTACTTTCAGATTCAAATAATTTGACCATTATCATGTTCATTTCCCAAATATTCTGCTTGAGGCATTTACTTCCGGACAGAGGTAGTAGATGACGTGCACCATACTGACTATTTGTGTTGGGGCCTTTTGGGACGATACATCAGACAGGTAATTGTAACTTCTTTACTACTGAAGCAATGCGGGACGTAATTTCTAAAATGTCCGGATACCGTTAGTGCCAAAATAGCAACCGTATAAACGAAGTTTAACTTTAACCTACTGTATGCTTTAGCAATAGTGTTGGAGATATGCTCTAAAAAGCAATGCTCCAACCATATTGTGCATTCAAGCTAAATTTGGTATTTTCGGTACTGGACGCTGCGGGAAATGATCAACTTTACAATCCTCAAAGGATATGGCAGTACGTTGTTCATCATCGCCATACAACGCACTAGAATCAAATCGAGTTCAGCCTGGGGAAGAAAGCAACGTGCACTACTTTTAATTGCCATTTTGAAGGATTGGCATCGTCCTCAATCGATTGCGCTGAGTTGCTTGGCTCCACACAAAACGGTTGCATAACTTTTAAAAATTTGACATTTAAATGTTAGAAAATAATAACATAAGATCAATGTATGCTACTATTAATAGTATATATTATAGCTCAAGATGACAATAATTGTTTGTCATCTTTCACGCTATATTTGAAGTTTTCGCCAAAATGCGTCTAAAATAATGTGCTGCTTCGTGGCTCAGAGATCACCGATCAACGCAAGAACATGGTAGCATGTACAGCAGCATTGATACTACGTAATAAAGCGGCATGGACGGTGTTACGATGCTTATTGCGGGATATAATCACACCCAAAGAAAGCTATATTTCAGTTTTTTGGCATGCCTGAGGTCACTTCACGCATGCTAAATAAGTGCAATCGCCACACATCACGTCTCGTTTTATAGCCTGCAGCCATCTCTTCAGTTTTCATATTACATGTATCACGCCTAGGCAAGCCGTTGCTGAGCAACTCAACGACAAAGTCATGTACTTTCTCGATAGTTAACATTGTCATAAATTATGACAAACATTGCTGTTGACTTACGTTAACTTGATGCTATATGTATCTTTTTAAATTATGACATACTTATTTTATATTAAAAATACGTAACGATATTCTCGTGGAATGTAGTGGATACTTTTCCAAAAAGCATCGTAAAACTGGCGGCCAAAATTTAAAGTCCACACGTATACGTTTTGAACAGCAGAATCGAATGCAAAGTAGCCTTGCATCAAAATTCGACTCCTTCGTCTAGACATACGTTTATCATCGCTCATGTCGCCAACGATGGCTATATTCGTCATTTCCCGCAGCCTCCTGTAGATTCGACGAACTCCTGAAATCGTCGAGACGTCATTTTACTTTACCTAAATATTCTTACTGTGATTCCTGTCCGATACTACAAAGTTGAACTCATTGTGAAATGAGAAGCATGACCACACCACCACCGTCGTTGGGGTCACTTTGACTTCCAGTGCAAATAGCTCCATCTCTCGCCCATTCAGTAGCATCTCTGGCATTGGATTGTGTTGAATCTGGAACTCAGTAAATACGTCCGGGGAACCACATTGAACACTCGGGGGAGCGGCGAAGTCCACGAAGCTGGAGCACGTCATCGACAGATTTGATCTGGCCCATGGGGGCTACAATCACGTAGAACAACGCGTTAGGCTTGATGATCGCGTCTACCGCTACTATTAGTACTTTAGAGTATATATTGTATTTTTCGACAATAGAGAATACTCTACAATTACTGTATATTACTAGCCTCATACCTCATCCAAGCAACAAATCTACTACTTCGAAGTATTTATCACCGGACTATCAACGTACCGTATAGGTAACAATAACTACCCTGCCTTTTTTCGCTCAGGGTAGCTCGAGAAAGATCCGCCAAAAAATCCCAAAGCAGTTATTCGGCCCGAGATTATATTTGATATTCGTATAGTATACAAATATTAGGCTTAATTTAAACTTCATTAAAGTATACTATAACAATGCTGTAATGTCCGAAAACATATGCGAGGACATATGGCATCATACCATACACCGTATGGCTTTCAATAATATATTTTTTATGTCGATACAAAATTCAAGAAGTCAAATACTAAGAAAGATTTCCACGAAGTTCACAAGGAAGGCATCTGTAGCTCATTGTCAATGGAGGTTTATTAGAATTTTAACCGGATATTATTCCTAACGTAATATTGCCTTCTCGCGTTATCCGGCTGATTGGGCTCACTCGGGGGGGGGGGTGTTGGTTGTGTTTACAGTGTCCCTCACGATCCGGTTATTTAACCGAACCGCGGGTCCTCTTCATCCGGGTATCCCTTCGTTTCAGGTGTTGCGTGACGGTTTTTAATTCAGCATCTGTAGCTCACTGTCAAAGGGGAGGTATATTAATAACTTATATCGCTATCAATACTAATGTTGCCCGAGGGCTCATCCCGAATCCGATTGCCAGAGCAGGTACGTCCTACTTGGAATTGGAGCACAGTGGTTTTGGGTGTTGAATAAATAGGGTGCTTGAAGCGCTACGGAGTTGGAGCTGAAAATTCGAGGATCAAGCAGTTGGGGTACTTGAGCCAGAGTGTGTTGTACGGGCGCTGGCGCTTGAGTTTTACCA
>NW_009798283.1:108978-126311 GCF_000520075.1 Aphanomyces astaci
AATTCGTCGAAAAGAATGGCGGGACCCGGACTCGAACCGGGGACCTTTGGGTTAAAAGACTGACGCTCTACCAACTGAGCTAATGCGACACCCAGTTTTTGCAGCTCAAGTGGTAGAGCGCCCGATTCGTGACCTGAAAGTCCCGAGTTCAAGTCCACCATTTCGCGACATTTTTATATTTTTATTTGTACTTGGAAGTACACAAATGTCAGGCATTCCAAAATTCTTCCGAGGCATTAACGATGAGCAACTTGCTCATGGACTCATTAAGTTAACCATATTGCCCAGGGTAGTGAAATTTAGCCCGCCTGCGGCGCTGAGGGTAGTTATTGTGCCCGCGAAGGCCCAAAAGTAGTTATTTAGCCCGGGTAGTTATTGTTACCTATACGGTAGTATGAGCTTGAAAACAGATGATCGTCCATGGGCTTATTATCTCAAAAATGACTCATTCTTGCTAGTTGTGCAATGCGGAGCACACCCAAGATATCTTGAAACTTCATTTTTATTACGCTTTAGCCCATGGCTGTTACCAGTCAAACACTGACGCGAGGACGAGGTACACGTTGAGTCCGACGATGAACGCGCAGAGCGCGGCCGTGAGCAGCTGCATGGGCCACGCGCTTTTCCACTTGCCCATAATGTCTTCTCTGCCGGTAAACATGGCGAGGGGGATGAGGGCGAACGGAATGCAGAAACTCAGAACGACTTGGCTGAACACGAGCGCTTGGGTGGGGTCGGCGCCTGAGAAGATGATCATCATGGACGGAACCAAAGTCACGGCGCGGCGGATCCATACATTTACGTGGAAGTTGAGGAAGCCCGCCATGATCACCTGACCCGCGAGGGTACCCACCGCCGACGACGAGATGCCACTGGCCAGCAGTCCAATGGCAAATACATACGAAGACGCCTTGCCGAGCAGCGGTTCCAGCGTGATGTACGCGTTCTCGATCGAGTCTACCTGCGTGTACCCAGCAGTGTGGAAGGTCGATGCCGCCATGATCAGCATCGACATGTTGACTAGGCCAGCAATCCCCAGAGCGATCACAATGCCCACGACTTCGTACCGCAGCGGCGGAAAGATCACATCACCGTCGTCCGACACGACAAAGCGGCTCTGGGTGAGCGCCGAGTGGAGGTAGATCACATGGGGCATGACGGTGGCCCCGACAATGCCCACAGCGAGGACGAGGCTGTCCTTACCGTCGAAGCTCGGCACGAATGTGTTGTACGCCACCTCGGCCCACGGAATGCTCGGCTGCAGCGCAGTTTCCATGATGTAGCTCACGACGATCACAGACACCAAGATGAAGATGACAACTTCGAACGCTTGGATGCGGTGCTGGTGGACGTACAAAAGAACCAGGGTCATGCCGGCGGTGATGACCGCGCCCCACGCCAGCGAGATCGAAAACAGCAGTTTGAACGCGATCGCGGCCCCGATGAACTCGGCCACGTCGGTTGCAATCGCGGCCACTTCGGCCGCCAGCCACATGACCACGACGACCCACGGATGGAACTGCTCCGCGATCACTTCGGGGAGGTTCTTGCCCGTGGCGATGCCGAGCTTTGCCGACAGCGTCTGGAACAGCATCGCCATGAGATTAGCCAGCAAGATCACCCACAGCAATGTGAAGCCGTAGTTGGAGCCGGCTTGGATGTTGGTCGCAAAGTTACCTGGGTCCAGATATGCCACGGACGCGACGAACGCAGACCCGAGCGCAGGAAGGACCTTCTGGACAAACGAAGGCGGCGACGCAGGCATGTTGATCGCGCGCGTCGAGTCCACTTTTGTGTATTGGACGTCTTGGTTGTCCGGTGTGTTTACTGGGGAGTGGAGAGGGGACACCTCGGACGGCGCCGCCGCAGCCGTAGACTGTGTCATGTCACCTCCAGAATGACACCACAACGTCATTTTTTCTGGATATGTTCAGAAACACCTGTATAAATAAATAAGTCTGGTGAACTCCCACTCCAAAAGATATCGAAACAGGCTTTTTCGTCCAGTGTGCCTTTGGACGTACCAACAAGCAAGCCCACGGACGTACATGCTTCCTTGGTATATTTGTCCGTAGAATAGACCTGCTTTGATGGGCTTCCAGTACGCTTTGAGAGCTGTAAACCAATATCCTTTGAAACTTGATCTTTGCACATTTGGAAGAAAAATAATTCGAGATATACTATAGTTAACCTGGATTTGACTTTTACTTCACGAGTGATGTGGCCGCCATTGTGGTCATTTCCTTAACGTTATGTGCATATGCACTTCACAGACGCCCTTCACCTCTTCAAAGCTACCAGTTGCGAGGCCACAGAACTTACGGGATGATATCTGTGTCCAACTATGAAAACATCGTCATCAGACATTGTAATGCTGGCGCCTGCTCATTGGCTTACCGCAAATGTGTAACGTCTCCAGATAATTACCCAGACAATGCAAGTTCCGGATAATTAGCGTACAGTTACTTTGCCCCAGTCGGATAGCAAGTTCCGGATAATGTAACCGGTTCAGCAGTTACATTTCACCTCGCCAACTAGTCGACATGCCGCCGTCGGCCGGACTCCATGGACTCACGCACTTGTTGGCAGGCGACACCGAATGGCGCAACATCCAAACGATCGTAAAGACAACGTTGCAGGCTGTGGCCAAGATTGTGTCCAGTCATGCAGTCATGTTGGACACCATGGATGCCCGCATCGATCGGATGCAAGATGCGGCGTTCACGGCACTGGCGCCCCCACCTCACATCAGCAACAACGACGACGATGCGTCTATGGTCGTCTCGCGCAAGGAGTTTCTTGCATTAGTAGCAGACGTGCGCAAGTTGAAAAAGCGGTCCGTATCGCCGGACGACCTCGAGGCTCGAGCGGTGGCCAGTGGCAACGAGCTCAAGCGACGCCTCGACCACGCAATCACACCGTTACAAGACACAATTCGAGACATGGAAGAAGTCTTGCTAAAGCAGGTACTTACACAGCCAATTGTCCATAATTCCACATATGTATATATTTACGTTCATAAACGCAACGTTATATCTATTGGTTTGTAGTTCATGGCACATGCAAACTCTTCATTTGCGTCAAACGAAGCGTTGAGACACGTCCAAGACGACGTCACTGAGCGCTACGCCGCCAAAATGTCCAAGGTATGTTCATGTTGTAATGCTAGTGAACCTTAAGAAATGTCATGAACATGGTACAGATAGAACAGCATATGGCCACTAAAGGTGATCTGCACGCGTTGGAGCAACGAGTTATGACAGACACAAAGGCGCAACATCGAGCACAAGCTTTGCAAGTCAAAGACACGATAGGTCACTTGGAGAAAGGACTTCGAAAGCACTTGGCCGATCAACTGGCTGTCTCTCGCGATGACTTGACCAAATTCAAGGCACAACTGGATCAATCGTTGGCAGCTACGTCGGCAGAATGCCATGCTCAAGTGGTCTGTACTACAACAGAAACACAAACGTAGTTCTTTGACGTCACTAAAGCTAAAGTACGTAGAGGCAGCGTGCCATGGCGTCCGACGTGAAGGTCGTCTTGGCAGCAAAGGTTGACAGGGACGAGTTAGACTCGAGGGAGGTATGTGACGTTCTTGAGTGACAGGTTCTCTTTCATAGGTGTATGTATGAATCGAGTCCACAAGTGACTGTCGATCAAACGACTAAAATCAATTTGCTACTTGGAGTAGAAGCAAGTCGAGGACCGAGTGGGGGGTCGCCTGGATGGGGTGCTCCAGCAGGCGGTCATGGAGTGGAAACATGAAGTGGCGACAGCACTGCATAAAAAATGTTTCAAGGCCGATGTGGCCAAGCTCTTGGCGCGCAAAGTGAACCGAGGTATAACTATACCCTTGTTCAGACTGGTGTTTAATATATGGATGGTCAGAGGACGTCGACGCGGTGCTTGCCGACAAAATTACCCGCGCAGAGCTGCATGAATCGATACGAGATGCCATCACTTCTATGCAAATCGAATCCAAGCAAGAGCTGCGGCATGTGCAGCACGTATTAGAAGCAAAATTGCACGACCACGGCGACATGGTCACTCAACATATGCGAGATTTGGTACCGTGCTCTTGTTGGTCCATTGAATAATCATTTGTGGGCTGGGTGTAGCAGCATGAACATGTGCAGCATGCAGATGGATGGACAGAGGCGCTGGAAGACCTTCGGAGTAAAGTCGTGGTCAAGGTAAGTGGACTGGGACATCCCTGTTGTTGTATATATTCGAACTATCTTTTGATCGGAATATCAACTCAGATGGGCATCAAGGACGCGTGCACGCTATTGGACACCAAGTGCAACGTCGTCGACGTCAACGACGCACTGGGGGCCCTGCAGCAAACGATTCACACCAAAGCCGACGAGGGCGATCTGCAAGCGCTGGTGGAGGACCTCACGGGGCTTCGCAAACAGATGCGGGGCGAATTGTGTGTCGGGCGTTGGGTACCGTGCTATATATTGTCCTTTCAGACAAAATTTGGACTTTTGTGCTGATTTGCACAAAATTCATCGATCGATTTTTGTTTTGAATTTTGGATGAAAAAGAAAGAGGCCAGCGGAAATACCCGTCACACTAATTCAAGTCACACACAAATTAGCTGTTGATTGGTTGAACTGATGTCTTCCTGGAAGCTGATTGGCTAAATTCTACTGCCGATTCTTCTTTACATTTACTACGTAGTATTTGGTTATGTCGATGATACACTCGTATTGCTCCAGTTTTGAAGAAACCCAACAATATTTATGTATCTGATTCTGCGTCTGATTCGTCGTGGTGGTATCAGATCTGGAAAACCGGGCGACCCACGGACCGCCACACAATTGCGTGGACCGTCCAAGTGGTCAACACGAACCCGGACGTGTTTGCATGGGATAAGGGGTCTGACCACGTCACAGCGATCATCCCGGGGCTGTATCAGCTCCAAGCGAGTTTCTTCACGGACTACGCGCCGACGCTGCAAGTGTTGGTCAATGGCGAGCCCGCTTTGGTCCTATCTGGGTACGCGATAACGTCATATCGGACATGTGCAAAGCGGGGCTGAAGTATCGAGTTGTACAGGGACAAGGGCGACAGCCAAGCGCCAAACAACTGCCAGCATCAGCGGCGGCGGCGGCGGCATGCCGCGGGAAACGTGGCCGGAATCACATTGTGCGAATTTCTGGCGCTGCCTCCACGGGCCACTGTATCCATCACGTACGACATCGACGAACGGGCTCAAGGGTTCCTCACGCTGCGGAAAATGTAGTCGTCTTTGAAGTATAATAATAATTGTAACAATGTATTAATACCACTAACGTTAGGATCTCGATGGGTATGTACTGTATGTACTGTGTACATCCACTTTCACGCAAATAACGTGACGCAGACGCAGCAATTAATATTGTGCTTTCAAAGTAAATTTATAATTTTCGGTAGATTCGACGAACGACGTCAAATCCACGTGAAATCGTCGAGTTTTCATTTTACTTGAACTAAATATATTAATACTCACTGTCTGTCCAATGCAATGTTGAACACTTTGTGAAACCGAATACACCCACATGCAATATGATTGGTCGAAAGTTTTTTTTCGAAAATTTCATTGGCTACTTCAGTCCGTCGATTCGATTGGCAGCCCCTGTCCATTTTGACATCGAAGTATTACCAATATTCGGTCGAAATAAGCGGCAACTTTTCGCTATTAATAACAATTCTTTACGCGACCAACGGACATATCCATTTGCTGCATCCTCAGCGCGAATAAATGCCATTCACGTTATTGTGAATTCGCTATAAACTTCCAAAATTCGCCTGTCCAAATTGAATCACGCCGGAAGTTGTGATTGGCTGAATATGCTTGTCCTTTCTGCACGAGCGAATCAAATCCACTAAAAAATGGATTAGCCAATAGCGTCGATTCGTGATTCGATTCGGCGGCGAGATTCGGTCTGGAAATTCATTTCGAATAACAATAATTGTTGCACATCTCAACATTACGTGACTGTCGGCACTCGTGTGCCAGGCGAAATCCGTCGACGCCGTGCTCGAGCTTATCGGATATCCCCCTGGCCCCCGAGTATACTATACTGTACCCCCCCCCCCGACGTGCTGAGTTCAAGATTCAACACCATCGCATGCCAGAGATGCTGCCAAAATGGGCAAGAGATGGAGCTATTTGGAAGTTAAAGTGACGGTGGTGGTGGGTGGGGGGTGAAGCGTTCGAAGCTACGGTGAGACGACAGAGGCCATGGGGTTGAAGTCTTCGCGGCAATTGAATTGTAGTGTCCAATTGATGATTTTAGAGTAAGTTAGTATTACAAAAAGCAGTCACGTTGTACGAGATTTTAATAAACGTGTCCAATATTAATATATCTGGTTGATGGAAATACATAGAATCAAATAGTTGTGTATCGCAAACCACCTTGCACTAGGACATGCGAATGCTTATCCCGACAAAGCAACGCCTAATGTGGGCTGACTCGAACAGACAGACTGGTAGTTGCCATACCCGTGCGCGTTTACCACAGGAACACGGTGGACATCTCGCTGGTGTTAAAGCCATCGATCGCGATATCGTCCTTGATTAACACGATGGACATCTCGCTGGTGTGCGATATCGTCCTTGATTCTCTAGTGGCACGATGCAGCTGTGTATTTACAAAGGGCAATCGTAGTACTGGTCATGTTACCAGCATTAGTATCACGCCCACTTTTGGGTAATCGCGGCACCGAGAAGGCCCGCCGCCTCCAGGGTGGCTTGCATATCGGTGATGGGTTTCGGCGGGAACCCGGCCAGAAGGACGTACGACTGCGTGGCCGCGCCTTCTCGGCGGAGGATGGCGTGGAGGTCCTGGACGGTGTGCGTCGTGTTGAGCGTCTCTCGCACTCGGCTGCCGTTGGCAAGTCGGATTTGGACAACGGTGGTGGGTTGGGTTGTATCCACTGGCTTGAGCGTAGCGGAAGTGTCAACGTCTCGGACGATCGCACTGGCGTCGACCTAGGAGGACGATGAGCATGCCTCGCTCAGAACTGCATCGAGTGATGATGTACCGGGGATGCACCCATGGATTGCCCTGCTCCGGCAAACGCTTCGTACTGGGGCTTGGGTTTGCCTTGATACTGCTCGTGGCGCTTGTCCACGAGCGAGATGTCGACATGCTCGCCTCGCTGGTGCAATGCTTCCAGCTCCCGTGGAACGTGGCCGCGTTCGATGGCGCTGAGGAACTCGCGGTTGCTCTCGTCATCGCGGCGCCGGTACTCTCCTTCGTCCACCGTGAATCCTTCCGCGTAAAACGTAATCACATGCGCGGGAATGACCGCGGCACCACTTGTACTGCTGCCTTCTGCAGCTTCACGGCCTTGTTGTTGGGCGCGGGAGATGATGTTGTCTACGTTCGGGTTGCCACCTGCCGCGCCTGTGGGGTTGCCGTAGACGCTCAACCCGCTCCCGCCGCCATGCGAGGACGTGCCTCCAGTGTAATACGCCTGTTTTTCTTCATCGTCGTCCTTCTGCTCGTCCCGCATGCGGCCAAACCCAAAGACGTTTGCCATGATGTTTGTGATTGATTCCACGTTGGGAGTCTGCGGCTGGAAGTTCTTTCAACGGTATTACGAAAAGCAAACCACGGTTAGATCCTAATATGCCGTTGTCAATATATCGTAAACGATAAACATTTCCGTATATGTTTTCTCACAGGAGAATTTCGGGATTTGTTCCTGTTGGTGTATCGACTTGATATTTGTGCTGAAACCAATATTCCTTGGATACCGAAATGCCCATAGTATGTATATTGTACGTCATATATTGAACTTTAGTAAATTTGAAATTGCCTGTTTGTATATGTCCGAAGATTTCATGGAAACCCCGCGAAAACGCACATTTTGATCCCTCAGATGGACGACACTCGAGTGCGCCGCGCGACGGCCGACGAACATGAAGTCCTCGAAGAGTTTCTCCGCTCGACATACGTGGAAAATGGCATGGCGTTCCCGTTCCTGGAGCATTCCAAGCAAGATGCTTGGATGTACGTTGCTGAAGACAGCCATGGCGACACGATAGCAGCAGCCAGCGCGGTCTGGGATGCGTCGACGTCTACAGTGACGCTAGAACATTTTGCCGTGGCCTCTCCTTGCCGACACCGAGGTAGACAGGATTGTTTGGCATGAATATCCTTGACACTTCTGAGCTGTACAGGCATGGGATCCCAACTTCTCGCCGAGGTGGACTCGTTGGTGCAGCTCGACATCCCATCATGCATATACCTGTCGTTTGTCGCGACCGCTTCGCCCATGATAGAAGCATGGGCACAAAGTCGCTCCTTCCGCGAAGTGTCTGGTGGTTTCTTGCCGCATTCGTCATCTCGTTACGTCGTGTACCGCGTACGTCGTCGTCTCACTTCGTCGGACGATGTTGCCGATAATGACCCTCCGTTGGTTCATGTTGCAGAAACACTTGCTCGCGTCACCAACGAACGCCAAGGAATCCCATGATATCATGGGCGACTTCCTGGCCCAAGCGATGGAGGACGACGACGTTGCGACCCCCACGTCCGACGACGACCCGCACCACATGGACACATCCCTACTTCAATCCAAGAACGACCTGTTTGCATCCCTCTTATCCAACGTACCCACCTACCATCCATTCCTTCAGTGACCTCTCATGATAGATTCCACTGGGGAAGCTACAAGCTATGGCAACTTCCCTCGACGTGGATGCCGCCGCTGTCTCCATCAAGGCCCAGGACAACACGACCATGTCTGGCAATGCTGCTTTCGACATTGACGACAGCAGTAGCACCACTGCGACACGGTTATCCGTCCCTGGAATCAACCAACATGACCCGTCATTGGACTCGCTTGTGCGATTACTCATGCATCAACTCCAAGACCCAGCGCAGCGCGGCCCCCTCTTTAACGGCAACTCGACGACGATCTTCTCAAACCACGGCGTGGCCCATTCTACCCACACCCCCCCCGTTGATGTCCCAGCTATCGCTTTCGATACGTAGCCTCCACGTTACTAAGGACATATTTCCAGTAGCCACTCAGGTGTCGACCTCATGCCCTAACGACGACGATGGACGCATATCGGAGGACCACAACATGCAAAATGAATGCAAAGTCTTGAATGCGATATATATACATGTATTGTCGATTTGATACAAATTTGGGGAGGGGGTGCAATCGAATCGCGCCGACCAAACCGATCCACAATCGATCTGATTGGTTGTTAAATTTCATTGAAAAGGTTTTGATTGGCTAATAAGTTTGAGCTCATCTGAGAGGTAGCCAATCAAATCGATTTAAATTTGAACGAGAAACCACAACACGAAATTTCACTCGAAAGCACAATATTGACGACCACAGTGTCGCAAATGTCAATTATAATAGGATTTCTCGCTTTTTTTAATTTTTTACAAAAAGAATGTTTAATTATGTATTATATGTATCTAGTATTAAGTATGTATAGTTAATCCTAAATGTTCTACAGGAAAAGGATAATTATTTTTAGTCAATCAGTCCCCTTGTTACAGGAAATCCTTCAAGTATACACGAGGCTGTGATTCGTCGGGGTTGTCTGAGATACAGTATCGCGCTATTGTGCGTTCGAGTGAAATTTCGTATTGTGGTGTGGTTTCTCGTTGTGGAATGTAAATCGATTTGATTGGCTACCTCTCAGATGAGCTCAAAATTATTAGCCAATCAAAACCTTTTCAATGAAATTTAACAACCAATCAGATCGATTGTGGATCGGTTTGGTCGATTGCACCCCGTCGTGGTTACAGTACAGTACTTTTCCAAAAAGCACCTCCCCAAGTTTGTATCAAATCGACAATACAATACAACCCTCGACACTATGTCACCCCCTTGAGCAGTCAAAACCAACGTGGTGGCAAACATATTTGTGTGACAGGTCGACGACGTTCTTCGAGTTTTTAAATACGAATCTAACTCACAAGAAATGTTGCACACTCACAAGAAATGTTGCATGACTGCACGGAGGCCATACATGAGTCCGGCTTGCTTGCGCGCCTCTGCGGCCAACAGCGTGACGTGGCACTTCTCAGACGCAGTCAGCGTGTGGCTGAAATGCTCAAAGTCTTTCACCGTAACCCGCCATGGAGTGCACGCAACTTTTTTCACAAAATGTTTGGTCGGCCGGTTGAGGTAGATGTTGACGTTGCGGTAATCGTAGTCGTCGTGGCAGATGCCGTAGATACGGTGCACATAGTACCATATCGCATGGCGGAACGGCGTCGTGTCGACCTCGGACTTCTTTTCGTCATCGTCTTCTTGATTGGCGGCGGCGGCTTTGTCCGCTGTCTCCTGGCCGTCTTCTTCCTGATTTGGATGGTGGTTGGCAGCACGACTTGTAGTAGTAGTATTACTAGCCTGATCTTGACCATACGTGCGGTACGTCAACTTCATTGTGAGTTTGAACAAGTCCTCCAAGATGGCTCCCTAGGCGACATATATCCGATATTGCAATCATCATATATTGTCAAGTCGAAATTGGAGTTTTGGGTTCGCAATCGAATGAGCAGAATCACCAAATCGGCAGAGAATCGATCGACCAATCAAAACCGAGAACAGTCATCAACGACCCAATCAAATTATCCACTCGTCGATCAAATTAACATCGAATTCGTGTGTGATTGAAATTCGTGTGATACTGGACGATCTATCTTTACATGCAAATTTCAGTATAAAGAATCGATATATGATTTGGCGAATCAGCACAAATGTCCAAATTTTGGGTAAAGAAAAATATCACTTCACCACAACCCCCCCCCCCGATTCGTTGTCGATCCAACTACACTACTGTACGTACCCCCGGGCCAGGAAAGTATCGACTGACCAGTGAAAAGCAGTGCTCGTCCCAGGAGAAGTCCTCCGTGTGCAGCACGTTGTACTCTGCCGACCGCACGTCGAAATCCACATACTCGTCAATGGTTTCGCTGCAGTATCGCCACATGTCGCCCTTGAGCGGCACGACCGTCTCCATCGAGTCGCCGCGACTGCGATGATGGGTACTTTGCCGTAGTCGACGATGATGGGCACTTTGCCGTCCGCCGCCATGTCCTACACCGCAAGCATATATATCATCATGGGAAG
Organism: Aphanomyces astaci; assembly: GCF_000520075.1. Classification (NCBI taxonomy): domain Eukaryota; phylum Oomycota; class Saprolegniomycetes; order Saprolegniales; family Verrucalvaceae; genus Aphanomyces; species Aphanomyces astaci. The sequence goes on from NW_009798283.1 coordinate 120,085, forward strand.
AAGTAGTAAGTACCTCAATATGTAACGAGTTGGTTACCAGACAAGGGGGCTGCGGCCAAGTCAAACGGAGCTTCCCCGTCCATCTCTAGGCTTTCGTCGTCCCCACTGCTGATGCTGCTGCAGCTGCTATCGTCGTCGTCACCATCGTCGTCACCAGATCCTGGGGGAACCACCTCGAGGCGAGCCCGGAGCTCGGCTTCCTCCACTTCCATCCGCGCCACGTCGTATTCGGGCCCCCCCGTGCTGCTGCACTCGCTCCTGCGGTCGCTGAGGTTGCTGCTCTTCCGCCGACTGCGCATCGTCGGCACAAACATGGCTGAGCTTGAGAGAAGCGTCAAATCTGCCTCGTCCACACAGCCCAGACCCAGCGCAATGCTCGACATGGAGTGAAACATGCACATAACAATGATCGCATGCACTAGCTCAGACACGGACCACGACGACGACGACCCTCCGTCGCGGTCGGTGGTCGTCTGCAGCTACGCAAACACACGCAATCAATATTAATATACCACGTCAAACGAAGATTACTCAAAGGTCCTTTCAACTCTACAACGAATTTTATATATATATATGCATTAATATACCACGTCAAAAAGAAGATTACTCAAAGGTCCTTTCGACTCTACAACGAATATAAATATATATATTAATATACCACGTCAAAAAGAAGATTACTCTAACTATAAGGCCCTTTCGACTCTACAACGAATATAAATATATATGGACTCTAAACACTCGGAGTAGCATTCCCATAACACACACAGCCTGTAAGAACTGAACCACCTCGAGTTCTTTTTATTAGTATTTACGAATAATAAAATTATGTTTTCTAAATATATTTAAATAATTTTTATATAAATAAACATAATTTATTCAAATGAAATAGATTTGATAAATCTGTTCAAAACATATTCATTGGTTTGATGGTTTATACTTCAAGATGAATAAGTTGTCCGTAAATTAGTGTGCATGATTATATATATATATAATAATATATAATGGTATACCGAGAAATAACACAAGGAACGGAAAATTTATATATATCATTCAGTCTACCAAAGTCGATACAGAACGCCTCGGCCACAACTCTGCCCATGTCGTCAATGATAGACATCACTTACTAGGAACGTGATCGATGATGGATATAGATAGCACTGACTTGTCGTCCATAATATTATAGATTTCCTAAAGAAAACTATTTCTTTGTGAAAATAATAGTATAACACAAGGTGAATGAATGTCTTCAACTAAACAAGCCGACAAAAATATCAACAAGTACATCATATGGACGAAATGGTACTGCAATTTGAAGATTGACTATGGAGAATGAAAGACTAGTGTAGTACAAAAAAAAATATAATATATATATATATACCAAGGACGCGACGTCGTCGGAAGTGACGAGCCATGGCTGGTGGGCCAGCAACGCGTTCAAACTGTGCAGGCGCGCAAGTTTCGATGGCACATAATCCAAACCATCAAGCCACGTGGCGTCGCCGCCGTTGATGAGAAAGTAATGCTGATGCAAAATGCTCACGTAATGGCACCGGTACTCGGACGCGGCCATGAGTGCAATGTAGTTGCGCCATTCCAAAGGCAGAGGGCCATCTATAAAGCCGCCCAAAGCATCACAATGCAAACGTTTATGACACTGTCGCATGTAGAAAAGAGAGACTGACGCACCGCTGAGCATGATGGATGTGATCAAGCCTCGATGGAGCTACATACATTCATACACATAGGGAGAGAATTGGTGAGTAGGACAACGTGGGATCCCTATCGCGTATGTATGCATGTATGGTGTACCTTGAGGTATGAGGTGTGCCATGCCAACATGCGGGTGAGATGGGAGACACGGCCGGACTGGAGGAAGCACTTGACAAAGATCGCGGCAACGTCGGGGTCGTGCGTGGCAGTCACGTCGACAATCTCCCGCTCGTCCATGTAGTAGGACACGGGCGTGTCGTCGTGCGCGTCGTGGGGGGTGTTGAGTTCGTCGAGGATGTCAAGGCAGCCGGCGCGGACGTCCGGGAGCGGCGCATCGCGCGCCAGACGGCGCAGACTCGGCACATGGACGTCGAGCACATGCGGCTCCATCTCGAGCAACTCGACGCGGATCTTTTGAATCGACGCGGCGCGCTGGCGCACGTCCGAGCTCAGAAGGCGCCGGAAAAACCATTCCTTCCGCGCAGCTACATGCTCGTCTCCACGGGAAGCATACATGATGAGAAGCGGCACCTGTTGTTGTATCGTGTCCACTCCTTGCTGTGCGCTTGGCAGTGGCGGTAAGTCGATTAGTACTATTTCGGTCAGCCTTTGACAATGGGCACTTGCACCACGTGGTGGCAGTAATTTAATTTCTTCTGGTGCGTGTGTCTGGGGGTTTGTATCGCTCCGTCCACAATTTTATTCTATGTAGAGCCATGTGGCACCGTTCTAACGGGTGAGAGCCGATCTCACTCTCACTCGCCACCACCGAGCGGAGTCGAGCCCGCCGTGACCTGAATGACCTTTGCCTATATCGCTGTGCTAAACACGGTGAAATTGACACATCACGATGGAGCTTGCTACAAGCGTACCTCAACTTCGCATGAAAGGATAGGCCACTCTCTTAGCCACTCTCATGAGAGTGTAATATGTGACAGCCACCCAATCATGTTGCACTGTCGCTGCCACGACGCTATAGAGGTGCCAATCGTGTTTGAAAGTGCCGTCGTGTCGGCTATACGCTGACGATATTTGCAGCGCCAGGTACTAGTACTAGTACTGTTACTAGGCAGAAACTGCTTCGAAGTGCATTTTTTACATAGACTCACCATCGAAATCTGCGATCGTAGCCGTTGCAAATGTACAGTACTTTATGGTGTACATTGCACTTTGCTGTGGCTACACCGTGCAACTTCAACTTGAAGTTCTGGCTACACAATTTACGTCGTTCTCGGCATGCTGGTCCCAAGCGGCCACGTCATCCTTCGACTCATCGAGTGTATAATACTGTACTACAATCGTCTTGCACTTACCAAGTTGTATACACTGTGGATGGGGTTGATATGAAACTGTCGAGTGCGTTGACGACTGTTCGTCGCAATATCTGTGGCTGTTGACCACGATGCTTGGAACGTTTGAACCCGTGATGCCTTACGACTTTGCCGTGGACGAAGTGCTCGTGACTGCAAAGTATCAGCGCGCATCGAAGCTGGTAACGTCGGTATTCAACAAGTACCACAACGGATCCCATCGCGCCGTGGATACGGTGGTTGTGTCGGCCCTTTTGCAGGAGGAAGACGCGCTGTTTGGCCTGCAATGCCTCGTCGAACAAGGCCCAGCCGCGATCTGCCGAGAGCGCAAAGAGTCGGAGGTTCGAACGATCACGAGCCAAACCACCATCAACGCTGTCCAAGGTGATTGCACTCCAATAGAATGTTCACGGTAACGGTGGAACATAGGCAGCTGGTTCCCGACTCTGACGTTGTGTGGAGGACTCTTGGGCACGCCAAATACAATCATGTTTGTGCCTCATCTACGTAGCATCTTGTCCAACCATAACCTGTGATATATACCGTAGGCGGAAATGGGATATGCTGGGCGACATCAGCAAACTCACTGCCATGCAAGAGTACATTGAACTGCTCAACACGTTGCTTCCTGGCTGGGATGACCAGTCCGAGTTTCCCGTTTCCCTTCCAGTATACACTAGAATTTTGACAGCAATTCAACTCACCACGATGTTAAATGGACTTTCAGGATCACTTTTGGAAGCAAGACGCGGCGGCGATCGCGTGTGCATCGTGTCACACTCCCTTTTCGATGCAACTTCGTCGCCATCACGTACGTCTACCACGTCACAACTCACCCACTGACAACCATCACCTTATTTGGTTAGTGTCGAATGTGCTTTGATATCTATTGCCATCCCTGTTCTCCGTTCGTGGTGGACCTTCAACTGTCCGCGGGTGCCCCTGCGCGTCCTGCGCGGGTATGTGCCACATGCAAAGCAGCGATCGACAACGACAAAGGTATAACCACTGTCGTCGTCACCTTGCACTGTCCTGTGGTGTGTTCTGGAAAGGCTTGCTGGAAGTGCGTCGTCTGCTCCATGAAAACCGAGAGCTCAAAGTTCGCATTCAAACGATTGCCCAAGATACCGACACGACTGTGAACGCCCAGTTGGCCGTGGCGGCGACGCTTCGCACCGATGCCATCGCCCAAGGTTCGTGGTGCTGCTACTGATCCAATTGGTTTACATGCCCTTGTTTACAAGCGAATGACATTTGTAGGATGCAACATGCTTGCCGTCGACAAGTCGATTCAAAGCAAATGGCGAGAGGACGACAATCCAGCGCTCGACTTGCACGTCAAGACGCCGCCGGCCCATAAATTCCGCGTATGTTTATCGTGTGATGATTTGACATCACATGTATATGTATGACGACAAGGGGAACAGATGGATCCAATTTTGTCTTCAACAATGTTGATGCCAACCCACCGTGTTTTGTGTGTGTGTTGTTGTAGCCAAGTGAATCTGTGGAAGCCAGCGAGCAGTTGCGCGTGGCCAACCGCCAACTAGTCATGTGCCTCAAGGTCGCTGAGACGAGGGCGAAAAAAGCGCTCGACAAAGTCGAAATCACCACCGCCGTGTTGCAAGAGGTACGTGAAGTCGGACGCTTCGTTGTGGGGCTTCGAGTGACGTGGCGACATACATGTCGTTGCATACTTTGTATTGAATGGAATGAGTTGAGAGCATTCGACTAGGCGATTCAAAACCAACGAAAGCCATGGCGACCCATCGCCCGCCTCATCGTACCTTTCTTGACTGTCGTCGACATCAAGCGTCTTGCCCAAGTACTTCCATCCTTGGCTTCATATGGCCCTTCAATGTGTTTGATATCGCTTCTATATGGTCACCATCGATAAACCGTTAGACCGCTCGTCCATTCCAGGCCTACATAGCCACGCTCGATCTAGAACGTGAATCGTGCATCCGATTGGGGTTCCCCGTGCACTTTCGGTACTCCCCCCCCAATGATTATTCCTACTGTACTTGATGCCATTCATCCAATACTTCAACCCCCCCTGTCCCCCCTAGTCCTCAATTTTGGATGTGGCGGGCCTGCCATGACCCAGACACGCACAAATACGTGTGCGATTTGGCCGAGGCCGTCACGTCGCATCTTGGGGGCGCCAGCGCTGCGGACGAAGACTCTGACGAAGCACTGCATTGGTCGTCGATCATGCTCAAGGCTTCACCAACGTGGTCGGAAGCGTATGCGCTCGTGGTGGCCAAGTGCGGAGAGAACGGGTGCCTCGAGCACGACAAGCAGATCCTAGCAGATGTTGACCGAACGTTTGGCCGATCCTCGCTTCGAAAGCAAGCGCGCAAGGTGCCTGTACGAATGATAATGCAAAGTCTATGCTTGGAATAGCAGACGATCGATCGTGATCAAAAAGTTTCTTGACATGCGAATATGAACTAGCTTCATGTCAGTGTGACCGACGTCGACGAGAAGAAACTCGCGCTGGCCCGCGTCCTCCGCGCGTTCACCGCCACCCACACGACCATGGGGTATTGCCAAGGCATGGTACCGAGTTTACTGTCCCTTACCGTACACCTTTTTTTTCAACGAACTTGGTAGAATTTCTTGACGGCGTTCATGCTGTCCAACGTACAATGGAACGAAGCGCAGGCGTTCTGGTTGGTGACGGCCATCGCCGTGTCGCCGCAGTATCAACTCATGGAGCTGTATCGCCCGGGCGTGCCGCTGCTCAACCTCCGCTTCTACCAGGTACTTCGGCGACGACGACGACAGCGTAGTGTATCACGTGTGTCGACTTGTCGCGGTCCACATCGTAGTTACATTCGATGGTCCAACAACTCTTGCCCGATTTGCACGCCCACTTTGAAGCCGAGGATTTCCACGTAAGCATGTGTGCGTCCGGGTATAGTAGTCCAACACATATGATATACACGGTCGTGGGTTCGTCATCTTCTCAATATGGTGTCTAGATGGTTCATGACGCTGTTCACCAACTGCGACACGCTGCCAGCCGACGCCGTCGTGCGCGTCCTCGACTGCTTCCTCGTATACGGATGGAAAATTATCTTTCAAGTGGCGTTGGCCTTGCTCCAGTTTCTGCAAGTACGTGCATTTCGTTGATATTATAACATCAACAGATTTGATATTCTAATATCCCCAAACCTGTGCAATATGTATAATGGAGGCTTT
>NW_009798283.1:126411-129973 GCF_000520075.1 Aphanomyces astaci
CGTTGGTTGATGTCACCTACATCTAGCAACGGCGCCACCAGATGTTGCTACATCATGATAAAGTGTTGCTATTTTAGTATTATAGTATAAACTCGAAAACTCCCCCCCCAATGATTATTCCTACTGTACTTGATGCCATTCATCCAATACTTCAACCCCCCCTGTCCCCCCTAGTCCTCAATTTTGGATGTGGCGGGCCTGCCATGACCCAGACACGCACAAATACGTGTGCGATTTGGCCGAGGCCGTCACGTCGCATCTTGGGGGCGCCAGCGCTGCGGACGAAGACTCTGACGAAGCACTGCATTGGTCGTCGATCATGCTCAAGGCTTCACCAACGTGGTCGGAAGCGTATGCGCTCGTGGTGGCCAAGTGCGGAGAGAACGGGTGCCTCGAGCACGACAAGCAGATCCTAGCAGATGTTGACCGAACGTTTGGCCGATCCTCGCTTCGAAAGCAAGCGCGCAAGGTGCCTGTACGAATGATAATGCAAAGTCTATGCTTGGAATAGCAGACGATCGATCGTGATCAAAAAGTTTCTTGACATGCGAATATGAACTAGCTTCATGTCAGTGTGACCGACGTCGACGAGAAGAAACTCGCGCTGGCCCGCGTCCTCCGCGCGTTCACCGCCACCCACACGACCATGGGGTATTGCCAAGGCATGGTACCGAGTTTACTGTCCCTTACCGTACACCTTTTTTTTCAACGAACTTGGTAGAATTTCTTGACGGCGTTCATGCTGTCCAACGTACAATGGAACGAAGCGCAGGCGTTCTGGTTGGTGACGGCCATCGCCGTGTCGCCGCAGTATCAACTCATGGAGCTGTATCGCCCGGGCGTGCCGCTGCTCAACCTCCGCGCTTCTACCAGGTACTTCGGCGACGACGACGACGTCGTAGTGTATCACGTGTGTCGACTTGTCGCGGTCCACATCGTAGTTACATTCGATGGTCCAACAACTCTTGCCCGATTTGCACGCCCACTTTGAAGCCGAGGATTTCCACGTAAGCATGTGTGCGTCCGGGTATAGTAGTCCAACACATATGATATACACGGTCGTGGGTTCGTCATCTTCTCAATATGGGTGTCTAGATGGTTCATGACGCTGTTCACCAACTGCGACACGCTGCCAGCCGACGCCGTCGTGCGCGTCCTCGACTGCTTCCTCGTATACGGATGGAAAATTATCTTTCAAGTGGCGTTGGCCTTGCTCCAGTTTCTGCAAGTACGTGCATTTCGTTGATATTATAACATCAACAGATTTGATATTCTAATATCCCCAAACCTGTGCAATATGTATAATGGAGGCTTTCCAAATAATGGTGTACTTGGTCGTGTTTGTCTGTTCTTTTAACAGCAAATTGCACTGGCAAACGCGTTGCCCTTGTAGCACGATATTCTACAAGTCGAGTTTGAAGCGATCGTCGATTTGTTTTACTCGCTCGACGACGCTGCGGTACGTTGACATGTATATATATATATATATATTGGTACGATGCTCCTAATAATGCTCTTTTGATCATGGTGATGGGTTGTAGCTAATATTACATCCCGAGTACTTGATCCACGCCGCGCACGCCATCCCCGTGACGGACGACATGCTCGTGTGCCTCCAAGACGACTACGAGCGAGAGTTTCCGGGCACGTTGGGCCCCCTTCGATGCCCCACGACTGAGGCCAAGTCGACCCCCAAGCAACCGAGCCGCGTCGTCAACGGCCGAGCCAGCCTTCTGCCGTCGCTTGTGACCGCACTTTCGTTCTCGTCCGGGATCGTTGACGCCCCCAATGCCGACGACGAGGCCCTGGATATTGATTGCAACTTGTCGTGACCTGCATAAAATACAATAAAATGAAGAATTCACCTGTGTATGTCGAGATTGTACGGACTGACCGCGGGCCCGTGCTGTACGCACGCTACTAAATTTAGTAGGGCACTTCACTTTGCCATGACAACACTGACGACCGGAGATGACGCGGTGAACCACTAAATAGTGTGCTACAAGTAGATAATCCTTGCAATCTGCCATGATTTCGGTTTCAGCGTAACCGATACACGCCAAATACCTTCGTTCCGACCAAAACGGCATCGCCAACCGCTATATTAGCGAAGCTTCTCATCCGTCATGACCTCTTTTTTCGTATTCCCTTCGGGGTACCACTGGGCTAGGGCTGCTGTACTTGGTGGCTACACTTGCGAGCAGCTTCTACTACATCACCCTGGTTGTTTCCAGCACCTCGAACGACCTGTGGCGGCCCCACTTCAATTCGTCCGGGGTGCACACGTTCATAGGGAATGTCTACCACGCCCGCTTAGCCCTGACGCCGTCGACACCCCTCGATCTGTTTGCTGTGGTCGTCCAGAAAGAATACGCCGGCTCAGCCACGTTCATGGACATCAGCCCGTCGTTTCCGCGGCTATTCTGGTTGGATAACATCCCGTTGCAAGCCGCGGTGACGTCCATGCGGTCAAACAACTTTGGGGCGAACATGCGCATGTTTTCCCAGTACTGTTGGGCAGACTTTAACCAGCGCTACGAGATGGTGCACACGCTCCTATGCCAGGCGCGATGTCTCGTCAACGACGCAGACAACGCCGGCGTGTACTTCGAAGCGCTGCTGCGCAATGTGGGGACAGCGAAGCATCCGCGCACGAGTACATGTCGGACATCACAGCACCGTGTTTGTGCCGATTCTGGGGGTGACTGGGTCCGGTCGACGTCACTGCCGTGGCTGGCCGTGGGGGATGAAGTTGACTTGTGGCAGTCGCATGGTCTGCTTCGGTGGAAAACTCAGCTCCAAAACATCCGAGAGCTGGGGGTCGTCGAGCCGATTTCAATTGTCAACGCGCTCGGGATGTCGACTACCATTGAAATCAACAAGACACCCACGTTGTTCCGGGGCATGAATCTCTGGTCGACTGCGTACGCGAGTGCCTGGAACGACCTACGGTGGGGCTTCCAACACAACTTTAGCCTGATTCTGAACACCCCCACGAACGCAGTGGCAAAGGGAATCGACTGGGATGCTGACCTCGATATTGGCTACGACCAAACCCCCATCCTCAGCACCGTACGGCAGTTCATTGAGCCATTCAATCGATCGACGTTGAGTTGGTGGCGCCCCCATTGCAACTGATTCATTTACTTTTGACAGTTGACACGGCCGTGCTGTCGCGTGTCATGGACAACGCCGAGGATGTCGTGGTGGACCCAGTCCCCCCCTCGTGGACAAACATGGGGGCGTTTTACGGAGGCAACCCCATGTGTGTGTACGGCGTCCAGATATCCTACGTCTAGGAATCGTTCGGGTACTACGACACATGCAGTCAAGACCCCCTGACCATACTCATCGACTTGGCTCGAACTCTGGTGGCCATTATTGCTGCCCACAAAACTGGGAATTCCACGGAGTGGTGTGACTTGTATGCTTCAGACGAAGCCAGAGCCAGCTGTGTCAACATGGCGACGGCCGCAAATACTTTCCTACAGCAAGTACGAGTTTGACTCATCTATCGTGGCAGAAACCTTGGCCACATAACCGTTAAACGTCAGCTTTCTTC
>NW_009798283.1:130073-180090 GCF_000520075.1 Aphanomyces astaci
GGTGGGGCTTCCAACACAACTTTAGCCTGATTCTGAACACCCCCACGAACGCAGTGGCAAAGGGAATCGACTGGGATGCTGACCTCGATATTGGCTACGACCAAACCCCCATCCTCAGCACCGTACGGCAGTTCATTGAGCCATTCAATCGATCGACGTTGAGTTGGTGGCGCCCCCATTGCAACTGATTCATTTACTTTTGACAGTTGACACGGCCGTGCTGTCGCGTGTCATGGACAACGCCGAGGATGTCGTGGTGGACCCAGTCCCCCCCTCGTGGACAAACATGGGGGCGTTTTACGGAGGCAACCCCATGTGTGTGTACGGCGTCCAGATATCCTACGTCTAGGAATCGTTCGGGTACTACGACACATGCAGTCAAGACCCCCTGACCATACTCATCGACTTGGCTCGAACTCTGGTTGCCATTATTGCTGCCCACAAAACTGGGAATTCCGCGGAGTGGTGTGACTTGTATGCTTCAGACGAAGCCAGAGCCAGCTGTGTCAACATGGCGACGGCCGCAAATACTTTCCTACAGCAAGTACGAGTTTGACTCATCTATCGTGGCAGAAACCTTGGCCACATAACCGTTAAACGTCAGCTTTCTTCAACTCGTATCGCATTCAGACAACCGCGGGGACTGCATACAAACACAAGTGATGCTTCCGTCAGACCTAATAACCAAACGATTCCTGTACAAACGGGGGTGCGGGTCCCCGTAGACACAAGCGGTGTTTCCTCCGAAGTACACCATGTCCCACCACGAAGATGGCACCGGGTGCACGACGACCATCCGATGTCTCGTTGAAATTCGACCAGAAACGAAATCAATGGCTGGGGAGGCACCACAAGCATGACGTCAATTGAGTCGTATGGGCCAATGTACTGCCGAAACAATGTCAACACCGGGGTGGTTTCGCGCCCGGCATTCAGGTCCTAATTCCAATCGATATCTCGCACCGTGACGACCTCGTCCGAGCTGAGCACGACGCAGAAGCCCTCCATGTACCCCTACACGACGTCGTTCCAGAATCCGCATTTTCACTGATTCGACCGGCGATCGGTCTGGGGGTTTTTGTTGATGTAAAGCGCCCGAGCGCGTCCGTGATCCGGATGGTCTCGTCAACTTCTTGGGGTTCGCGAAAGTTTTTCAGCTGCGTTTGCCACCAGATAAGGCCCCAACGACCGCCACAGCGCGCCTCCTCTGTTGTCGAAAGCCATTGAAATGTTGTGATGCGCTGGACAAACGACGGTCCATCCGAGAAGTACACTTGCACCGGCGTAAACATGATGGCGTTTAGCATGGCCGTGTACATGTAGGTGTTGCTGTTGACGTCGTTGACGTTGTTTCCAAGAACACAGCGGCGTTGTCCACGTCGTTGACAAGACATCGCGCCTGCCGCGTGACTGTGTGCGCCAATACATACATCGGTCGAGGTCGACCCAGCAGTAGTGCGCCATCATGCCAAAAGATTGGTTTCAAACGACCCTGCGCGCATCGCTGCCACAGCGCCTTCCAACAGCAGCACGTTGTCCAATAAAATATGCTGGGAATACGACGGACTGACGTCCATGAACGTGATGGGACCGGCGTAGTCTTTCTGGACGGCCAAGGCAAAGAGATCGAGGGGTGTCGCTAAGCGGGTGTGGTAGACGTCCCCTAGGAACGTGAGCACCCCGGACGAATTGGAGTGGGCGCACCACAGTTCGTGTTCGAGACGTCGGGAACAAGGAGGATGATGTAGTAGAAGCTGCTTGCAAGGGTAGCCACCAAGTACAGCAGCCCTAGACCTATTGTGGTTCGCTCGTGGAATTCACTCTTTCCAAACTGTGAATTGATGATACCATCAATGACAGCAGTATATGAAGCGACGGGCGTGTCCATTTTGGAGAATTTGTGGTGAGGAATGGAGCAGAGTGAACGATTGTAACCGATAGCGTCGACTCGTTGAAAAATGATAAGGCGGTTACGCGTGGCGCACATGTCACGAAGTCCATGCAGAACTATGCCACGTCATGCTGCAATGCTTCCGATATCCATGCTACAGTATGCATTGCTGTGTTTGTATAACGTTAGTCGACAACAAGTTGCTCATTGAACGTTGAGAGGTTGTACTAGCTAGAGTTTCTCCACGTGAAATTTGTGTTTTGACTACTAAACGATGGCTTCAAAGACGGTGATAATCAATGGAAATGCTACGTCTACGGTGTGAGTCATTCCAGCTTGCGCTAAGCATACCTTCAGGCCATATCGCCTGACAGCATGGGCCACGCGAAGTCGATCAGGCAGCGGACTTTCTGTCCGAACTGGCCCTATCAACTGCACAACGAGGTTGTACCGCTATCTCATCGTCGCTTGGCCCCACTACACGACTTCCTGGACTTGAATCTTGCCTTCGACGCCCCACCCCCACTACCCCTGCAGAGTAGCTTTGCTTGTAGTGTAAGTTATTCGTACGAGTAATAGATACAGTAACGTTAACGTTACCGCTATTGCGACCAAGGTAACGTGCATTATTTATTCGTGACACCACCCCTACCCGCGGTGCGTCCTACTCTTTCATCGTCGCATTGGGTGCGGTGGTTGCCCCATTGGCACTCTCTGGACTGGTACTGTCCTGCGGTCGCAACATCAATGCCAACACATGCGACGGCTGGCCTAATCACCATTTACGATATTGCCCTCGAGACTCGTCGTCACACAGTGAAGAGCTGACCATCGTACCCAACACAACTGGAGTAATTTGCCACTCCGGCGCAACTGCCGTTGATGTTTCAATAATGTACGGCACGCGGGTGGCATAAGACCCCGCTATGAACCCAAATGGCACAACGTTTTTCAAGGACAGCCGTGAGAATCAAATCGCACTGGAGAAGACGAAAAATACACTGGATTTCGCTTGCAGCACGCGCCTCACTTCGGCAATCATTTTGGTCGCCCCCACCGAGTTGGAGACGTCACACACCACCGAATCCAGCACCCCTAGCCACGACTGCCGTCAGTCTCACCCGCCACAACTACCTTTGCCGTGAAATGTCATCACATAACGGGGTGGATTAACGCGGGCACCTTTGTCGATGACCACATCAAACGAATTGTCTGCGAGAGCACTCATATCGCGCACGTCCATCTGCAAGTCTAGAGGAGATCGGGGCATCAAGAAGGGGGTTGTGTTTTGATGAAGAGTACATTGAATGGGGGGAAGGTTTTGAGTGGTCGTTCCAAGCCTGGCCATCATACTTCGAATGGCCGCGCCAGAAAAGTCCACACACGTGATGTGATGGAACCCACTCTTGCGGAGGTCTGCGCCAAGCGCGCTCGTGCCGCACCCGAGCACCAACACCCGCTCCAGTGACTTGTCCGGTCGCAAATACGACTCCAACGACCCTTGAACGTCTTTGTACGGGAAAAACCACTCGAACGACGCTTGGTTGCCGGCCTCGATGTACCGATTGTCCCAGTACTCGACACTGCCGTAGTCGGGCAAAGGCGGAGTTGAACGGTGGCGCATGCCTGGCTCAATACTCACCGTTATGTCGGCCGTTTCAATGTAACCGCTAAAACGGTTTCACCCCAAATCATGTCTGGAGTCATGTTTGTAGCCGATCACAGCTCACGGTGCAAACACAATGCGGTATTATACGTCGTCTTGGTGTATTGGGCGGGGTAGCTAGCTACCGATAAGGTAACGTTACCTCGACTTTTTTCCTAGTACTTTTAGCTTACTGGTTCGATATTTCTACGAAACATTGAACCAAGCGCTCCATCATGTCCCGTGACAATGGGAAGGAGAAGGAAATCAAACTACTGTTTCCTAGTAACGTTAAGTAAAACTTGTTTGGTGGCGCCAGTAGTTCACCCATTATAGCTACGAGGCATTTTATTTCATTCGTCCTGTACCTGGCCTCTGGCATTCCTTCTATTGACAGTATAGTGTACCACCTCGCTTACAAGTTACATCGTGGGTGAAAGGAGGTATCTTCCCCATCGTACTGTATGCATATACGTGGCAACTTTGGGTGGTGTTGCCATTATGGTTCGTCTATGGTTTGGTAGCTATGGTATCCCAACTCCATCGTAGCAACTTCACAACATAGTCCACATGTATGATCATGATACTTTGAACACTACACATCCATACCACAAAGGGCGTCCGTCCCCCTTTGGTCCCACAGGTGAGCCGCGACCACGTCCTCGTGATCTGTCTTGTTGAGACGGTCCATGAGAAACTGCAGTACGGCTACCGCGAGCTTCTCCAGCTCGTCCGCGTCGGCGCGTTGTCGGGGCTTGGTATCCGCCACGAAGATGGTGCCGAGGGGATGCCCCAGCGGGGTCACGATTGGCACGCTCATGTAAAACTTGAACTGGGCGTGGCCAGTCACGAGGGGGTTCTTGGCGAACCGACTGTCGTCGTCGGTATCGAGTACGACCATAGGAGTCGTTGGACTCGCCATGGCGTGGGCACACAGCGCCACCTTCCGCGGGATTTCGTCTTGCTTGAGTCCATGTCGAGCTTTAAACCATTGGCGGTCCTTGTCCATGAACGTGACGCCAGCCACCGCGCACGAGTACGTGGTGGCGGCGAGCGTGCACAGGATGTCGCAAATGTCTTCGCTCGCCGTGTCTAGGATGTGGAAGGACCGCAGCGTCCGTAGCCGCTCACTTTCGTCAGGGAGGACGGGCGGCGGACACCACGGATTGGTCCATTTCGCCGTCGGCTTGGGAGGGAGGTACAGGCGCTGGCTGTGCCGCGACGTCCGGCGAACACGAGGCGAGTCGAACGCGTGGTTCCGCATGGGCCGGTGGATTGACGACCGGTGCACGGAGTGGCGGCCGCTGCGCCGCGACTCGTGGCGAGGTTGCTTGCTGGTGACGATGCTTTGGAGCCAGATCTTCGTGGCGGTGCGCTGTAGTGGCGGCGGTTCTGCGGCATTCGTACGTTTCGTGGGGCGGTTGTGGGGCGATGGGGGCTTGTTAAAGTGGACGTCGACGCAGTGCAGGCACACTTTGGCTTGCACGATGGGGGTCGGCGCCGCCTTGGACATCCGGGTGGCAGGTCGATCCACCGCTACGACGCGACGACATGGTGCACACACGACTTCCCCACACTACACTCATCCAACGCATAAGTAAGTCCATGTCGATGGCAATGGCTTGACAAGCAAGAGGATGCACGTTAGTTACCATGTGGCAATTGCGCTTACTCCAGAAAAAGACGAGCCGCGCCTGGCATTGATGACACCGGTGTCGCTTGGACTTTCCAACTCGGTGGGTGTGCACCTGCAGCCGTTCGAGCACGGCGTCGCCTGTGGCTGCCTTGGCAACGTGGATCACGACGTTCCTTGGGTAGCGACTCTCCATCAAGTTCGCCCCTGCTGCGATGGCAGATTCTCGTCAAATGATCGCTTGCAACCTGCAGTTACAACCGACCTGGCGACGACACTGATGCGCCTGTGTAACGCGTTTAACGCTCTGCCAAACGCGTTTAATGCCGTCTCTTGCTGGTTCAATTCACGTTTATGTCGGTGATTGGCTCGTCTATAGCACCCATACCTAACAAGGGTTGCCTGTGATTGGCTTAGCCGTGGGGTCGATATAGTTGCTTTGGAAGTGACATAACCTAATAATTGTATGTCGTCGAATTACTTCTGGATGGTTTCACGCTGGATAGCCACGCTTCTGTGGTCTGCTTGATTACCGTGTAACGTATATAGATTTGGACAGTGGCGGGGCAAGTATCCGGATACGGAAAGTGTAAATTACCATATGCATACAATAATCAAGTGTAATAATCCAATTATGTAATTTTACAGTGGATTATATCATTTTACAGAGGAGTCCAAGTCTATATAGCTGTCTAAACCTATATACGCTACACGGTACCTGCGCATTGAGGTTGCTGATCTCAATTTTACACAGATTGCACAATGCTAGTGAAGCTACTAGTACACACACACACACACAGGAGGCCAAAGTAACACCTTCACAAATTGACAGAGTACGGTATATGTGACAGGCACCTCACACGAAAGTTCACCGCAAAACTTTCGGGTTTGGACCCATTCAAAGCCCATTCGATGCGCACAAGCCGGGTGGGCCATACTGTAGCTTCAGAGGAACTTTACGTTTGCGCTTACAGTTAGTTGTGGCACCACAAGGATAACTTAACACGCAGTATCCTGTCTCGTCCTTGGTGCTTAGTGCTACAGTACCTCCTTCCTGGTATGTAGTACTGTACCGCACTTCTAGCATGGGGTTCTGTTCACGTCCAGCCTCGCCTCTCCTTTCTGCCTTGACATACATACGTGTACTGAAAGATCTTACTTCAATATGAGAACGTTGCAACCTACACTCGAAATCAACCTCCGGATATGGTGGCCCTGTTGTCCGGATAAATTTCCGCACAAGTGCTCCCAGGAGCCCCGGTCTCGTAGAAACAACAGGAACTTTGGTGCATTTACCATCCGCAAGCATGGCCGACTCTCTTGTGGCCATCCTCATCGTCCTCGGCGTCATTGTCCTTATCGGGCTAGTCCTGCTGTACAACTCCATCTACGTCGTGCAACAAGCCGAAGGTACGATCGCCACCTGACCGTCAGCTTGTAACCTCACACCATGTTGACGCAGGAATTGTGATTGAGCGCTTTGGCAAGGTGCAAAAGGTGCTCGACTCGGGCATACACTTCGTCCTGCCGTTTGTGGATAGTCCTCGCAGCTTCCAGTGGAAAAAAGTCGTGCAGGGGTACAACGGCCACCTCGAGACCCGCGAGTACGTCCCCATACTGCTCGTCTCGTGTCGACATCTTCACGACGACATGCTAGTGCATCGAGCTACCGCATTGACTTGCGCGAAAGCATCTTTGTCTTCCCCGCGCAAGAAGTATACACGCGCGACACGATCTTGTTGGACGTGCACTCGGTCATGTTTTACCGCATCGTCGACATCAAAAAGGTATGAGACGTCAGATCATTCTTTCTCGTCGTTCCCATTCCTTTCGTCTTGGGGGAACTGAACTGTAAACTATATCCGCACAGTGGCATGTCCATCAACTACTCTTCCACCATGATGCCAATCTTTCCCCCCCCCTTCATCTATATCTATGTAGGCCGTGTACGAAGTGGACGACTTGAACATGGCGATCGCCAACGTCGCGCAAACCCAACTCAAGGAAGTGTTTGGCAACATGACGTTCACGGAAGCACTGGCGTCTCAAAGCGTGATCAACGCATACATCAAGAAGAGCTTTGGCGAACGGTTTGCGCAGTGGGGGCTCGTGGTTCGTCATTACTATCCACCTCTCCTCCCTTCTTCTCCATGTTGTGTTGTAGCTCCACCTAATGGAGAAGGTATCTCATGTAGGTGGAGCGCATGGAAGTGCTCGACATGCTGCCCAAGCAAGGCACGACGATCGCGGACGCCATGAAACGCCAAATGATTGCCGAACGCTCCCGTCGCGCAGACTTTATTCAAGCCGAGGTACGACTAGTAGTATGCCTCTTGTAGTAGTTACTAGCCTAGTAGTAGTTACTAGAGCTCGACAAAATATGGCACTATTGGATCGATGGTCACTAAAGGCCCATATTTGCTGCAATTTTTGTAGGGCAAGAAGGCGGCGATGCGGCTACTGTCGGAAGGCACCAAGCTCCAAAAGTACAACATGGGTGTGGCGGAACAAGAATCCACTCGCAAAACGTAAGATTTATATATATTAATATATATATATATTTCCATGTGGATTCTCACGATGGTATTGATGATAATCATGCACTAGGTCGGAAGGGTCGGCAGGGGCCAAGGTCGAGCTCGCGCGGGCGGAGAGTAAGTCGCTGGAGTTGATTTCAGCGGCTTTTGAGGCAGACGGGGCGTCCCAGACTGAGGTAAACATGGAGAACTAGTGTGGGGTTCGAAACGATGTCTCACATGGGGATTCTAATAAATGAATAGTATGTCATCTCGCAACGGTACATGGCCATGTTTCTCAAGATGGCGCAAAACTTGGAGAAGAAGACGCTGTTCTTTCCGTACGAGACCAAGGGGCTGTCAGGGCTTATCGGCGACCTTCGCGGGGTGTATGGGCACCACCGAAAGGTATTTAAGATAGTGATGGCTTGAAATGTATTTTCATGGGATTACTATAGGGAGCGGCAGTCCCCCCGGTGCAAACCAACAAGAAACAAACGTTCCAGGCGTTGAATTAAGCAGCGATGTGATGAGAATGCGCGATGAATGATTGCCGGGTCTATGATATCGTAATCAAAACTTTATGTTTGCATAACGTTACTACCGGTACATATATGGCGGCAATCAATGATTGTTAA
The DNA here is from genome assembly GCF_000520075.1 of Aphanomyces astaci. Lineage (NCBI taxonomy): Eukaryota > Oomycota > Saprolegniomycetes > Saprolegniales > Verrucalvaceae > Aphanomyces > Aphanomyces astaci. The sequence goes on from NW_009798283.1 coordinate 138,397, forward strand.
GTCGATTCGAAATTGGAGTGCTCAATCGGATGAGCAAAATCGACAGGCAATTGATATACGACCAATCAAAAACAAGATCATGAATCAAGTAGCCAATCAAATCCTGTACATAAGATAGCAGCAAATTGTAGTAACGTTATGGTGCCCGGGGGGAGTATGGTCGCAAGGCTGAAACTTAAAGGAATTGACGGAAGGGCACCACCCATTTCATCTATGGTGCAAGTCACCTAAAGACTACAAATAAATGCCTTGACTTTCGACAGCTATTCCAACTTTGTATTGATATTATTTAGGAAAATATACCGTAATAACGATAGAACTGGACAAGCCAAACAGAAGTTACGGTTCAGATTTTCGATTGGTGAAAAATTGATCGGGTAATACAATTTAAACCAACCGACGGAGATATATGGAACCAGGTACATTTTGTCCGAAAAGGAGTATCAAGTATATCTTGGTCTTTGTATACAGCACTTATCCGTACGAACGTTTTCATTGTATCCGGATTATTCACAGTGTTTAACCTAATTACCGGGTAAAAAACGTAACTAATAATGATTTAACGTCAACAATTTCGTGGGTTTAACTGAAAGAACGTAGGCGTTTAAGAGTAAAACGTATCCTCCTGAGGATGGCCGATCTGTAGTCTTTAGATGACTTGCACCATAAAGACTACAGATCGGGAGGAGACGTTTTAGTTTAAACGCTTCGGTTCTTTCAGTTAAACCCACGAAATGTTGACGTTAAATCATTATTAGTTACGTTTTTATCTGGTAAATAGGTTAAAAGTTCTGAATAATCCGGATACAATTGAAACCTTCATACGGATAAGTGCTGTATACAAAGACTAAGATATACTTGATGCTCCTTTGCGGCCTGGCTCCAAATATTTCCATCAAAAAGACTGGTTGGTTTAAATTCTATTATCATACTCGATCAATTTTTCACCAATCGAAATTTTGAACCGTAACTTCTGTTGGTCTTGTCCTTATGTTCCTAAAACATATCAATACAAAGTAGCTGTCGAAAGACAAGGCACTTTTTTGTAGTCTTTAGATGAAATGCACCATAGTGGGTAGAACGGCAAGTAGTAACTTGGGCAGCTGTCTTTGGTGTCATGTTGCACTTACGGACGTTCCAAATGTTATTGTGTTTAGCATGTGGAATCGTACTGTACTGTAGGACCGGCGGCAGGGGTGACGGCGGCGGTGAATTTACCGCATTCCCACGAGATTTCTGTCGACATGTCAACTCGTGGCTTTTGTCTTCGCCAATAATGTTCATTTCTTATTGGGTATTATGCAAATTGACTTTGGGTTAAACGTTTGACGTGACTTGCAGTAATTCGATGGGATGGTTATACACTACTTATGGCATCACGGCTATGAAACGCCATGTGGTGATAAACCGATGCATTCGGTTAAAACCTGCTTCAATATTTTAACCCATCGAATCAAGCCAGATCCAAATTTCTATCAACTGTGTCATACGGAGGGGTGAATTTTCTGTACGACAAGCTGTGTAGTTAGTTCCGAGGACCTGTCCAGGCCTTGTCAGCGCTTTGAACTTGTGGCTTTGTGATTGAATGCAATTGAACATAGCTCAACAAGCCAAATGTAAACCTCGCTATATGCTAGAGGATGGAGAATATTCCAGAGACCGTGCATTTACTGTTACTACAAACGGACTGCAATTCCAACCCCTTGACGACCGCCTCGTTCTTCCGAAATGGTTCAAGAATTCATATAAATATCCTGATTTCATGTCAACCCTCCATGTCTCACGCCATCCCCAATGGACAGGTACAAGGAAACAACGAAAGCATCGAGCGACACATCGGGACTCTCATGGCACAATCAGGTCTGTACAGCTACGCAATGCCAAACTCGAGCCAGCTAGAGCTTGACTCCCTTGAAGAGCTGGACGAGTTCGACTACGACCCCAACTTCTTTGACGGTAAGGCTGGCCTGCTGACGACGACTTGTCGAGCTTATGCCATGTCGTAGGCATCACATTCACCAAGGACGAACACGCGGTCGCAATCCCCGGCGCCATCATCGACGCACGATCTTATCCAGACTCGCCTTCACTCACAGGCTACACATCAGAAGAATCTGGGTATTCCTCCAACATGAGCGTCGACGACCATCACAACCACAACGGCAGCGGCGGCAAGTGGAGCCCCACCTCAGACAGCTCGAGCGCGTCTTCGTCAAAGCGCACAATCAACGACGGCATGATGACCAACGGCAAGACGTCCATGTTCCGCGGGGTCACGCGCACGAGCAAGACGGCGTGGGGTGCCAAGTACAGCTCCAAGCGCATCGTCAACACATGCAAAACCGAACAGGATGCCGCACGCCAGTACGACGAATACCTCAAGCTGCACGTCCCGGAGAAGTACCTGAAATACGCCAACTTTTGCCCCACATGCGATAAGTACACCAACTCGCTGGGGTTGCCGTGGGCGGTCAAGGAATGCCGGTGCAGCGGGGCCGGGTCAGCGGTTGTGGACATGCCGCCGCTTTTCCTGGCGCGTTCTGCCGCCGCCACCACCCCTTTAACAGACGACGAACGGGATTATCGACCAGTGAATGCTGCTACTTCGACTACACTTACGCCGCACGTCGTGACACCGCCATCGCCATTGTTTCGACATGGCGAGTCGACAGATACGTTGGACGACTTCGCCGACCTCCTGAAGGACGAACCAAGCGATTTGATTTTCCAAGAAAATGACCGATACACCGCCGTCAAGAACGAGCCCGACGACGACGACTCGATGATGCTGCGCACGTCGTCGTCGTTGCCAGACGACGAGATTTTGAGCGCTATCCTCAACGCCCCGGCCAATTCCAATATGTTTGGGTCGTTCCAAAGCTCCGACGAGCCTCCCATTAGCAGCCGCGCTACCCCCGCGACGGACACGCCGCAACCTCTGGCGTCATCGCTGATTGTGACGATGGAAACGTACTTTTTGCGCAAGTATTTTCGCAACGACCGCAAAAACTTGCAGTGTTTTCCATATTGCCGCGAGCACGGCAACTACTTTGAAGCGAAAATGAACGGCCTTGAACACACGGGCAAGGGCGTGTGCCGCGCGCCGGTCAAGGCCAAGCTGTTCCACGGGTTGGGCGTCCAGTTGCCGCCACATGTGGTCGTGCTGGCCCGCTGCCAGCGCAAGGTGCAGCCAGGTCCGTCACTGCCACACACGCTCACGTTGTTGCAGCTGACAGACCTCCAGGCTGCGACGTGGGTTCGCGGCACGGCCAGCGACGTGACGGAGGCTGACACGACCGTGTACTTTTTGCCCGAAGTGTGGAAGTTTGACGGCGAGCTGCCCAAGAAGCGTCGGCTGCATGACGACAGCGACGACGACGACCTCCAGTACTGCGTCCACGTGGCAGTGTTTGGCAGCGCGGACGGCGGCTCCGTCTATACGAAGCTCACGTCCGCCGAGTCGAACGTGTTTGATATCCAGTCCACGAGGACCCTCCTTCGACAGAAGCAGCGCAAAAACGACACGATGTGTGACCTCCAGATTGGCGTGCCAGAGAAGAAGAAGCTCAAGATCCTCGTGGTGCAGAACCACCAGATGGACCGGGCCGGGTCGATTGTCATCGAGTCGTCCCCCACAGCAGCAGCAGCCGCCGCCGCCATGTCCTTGAAAGACGAAGCGCTGCTCGTGGAACTCGACTTGGAAAAGGACATCTTGTGGTCGGCGCCTGGCGAGCCCATAGACGACGCCGTGCACCCCGACGCGGAAATCTCGCCCGATGTGGCGGAGGCGACTGTGGTGTCGTACGCTGCCGTGCACACCCCTTCCAACAAGCCACCGACGGCGACGCCGACGACCCCGGACGGCTCGGCACTGTTGTCGTGGAAGGAGCGCTTTGTGGCGGGGCCGTGCATGTACAGCTTGCTGAGCATCCCGCTGGGCGTGGTGTTCCTGGTGCTCCATGTGCTCGTGCTGCCATTTGCATGGGTCGGGGGTCCCCTGTTGCACCTGTCGGACAGCATCGCAGATGTGGATTTGTACCTTGCCAACTCTTTAAGTCCCCCCGAAGAACCGCACACCCCGCTGAAGCGACTGTCGGATCGATCAGGACTTATCGGGCGGGTGGGCTATTACGTGCTGGTCAAAGTTCCCGTTGCGTTGCTGGCGTTCGTCGCGTCGTTTGCGTTGCTCGTGGTGGCCGTGGTAGCTATGGTCATGCCGCCAGTGTCCCGCGCCGTCCGAGTAGCCTCCAATGCTAGCGCCATGTTGGCTGTGGACGGATGCAAACGCGCCTGTGGCCAGAAGACCAGCGCCAGCCAACCAGCGGCAAATCAACCTCCCCACCACCACCGACAAGACGCTGTCTAGAAATGTATCAACTTATTGCTAGAACCATAGGAATCCTTTATCATCATCCCCCCTGAACTTGAATCAATGAATTTGCCCCACTGTACGTACGATTTGGTGTCTTTGTTCATAACGGTCGACGTGCGAATGTGTATTGATATTTCCGGTAATAGTAACCTCAAAACATAAATACTATTAATACTATTAATAGTAATACGTAAGACTTACGGGACAGCATTGAATATTAATACCAACCTTGGATACTACGGTTAATATAATATAATTGTTGAATTAAAAGCGTGGATGACATTGGGATGACATGGGATGAAATTGGATGAAGTTGTGGGATGAAACCTAAAGTAGTGATCAAGCCTTACGTTGGCCCCGAGCGCCCGGGAGGCCGTCTGCGCAAGCGCGGCCGTACGAGAGCGCGGATCTAAGCTTCTCGCTTGACCGAATGATCTATCTTTTCTTCTTGTCGGGCAGTGGCAGGTCCGTTCCGCTCCCTGTATGCAATGACCTAGCATTATCCTAATTTACTCACATCTCTACTAATTAGGATTTGACCTAAATTAATGGTGGATGACGTTTGGATATATTTGAAATCCATATAAATAATTGGAGTATTAATAGTACCGGTAAGTACCTAAGGGAGTATATAAATGAATTGTTACAGTACTTAGATGAATCGGTATAGATGAATCAAAATCACACCTCAATTGATTGGTCCACAGCGAAGTTGTTTTTCACGCCGCCATTCGAAACTGCAGTTTGCATTTTGATCCGTTCGTACTAACTACAGTAACTGCAGTGCATGTCCATCGACCGTTGTTCGAGTGCAGCATGTATGCAGCAGTATGACGTAGGTTCTAGTTGCTCCCCGTGCTTGCGGCGTTGCTGCTTTTGTCCAAATCACTGTGGATTTGCAGTGTCAAGTAAGCCCTATACCAAAGCGGCACGCGAGGGGTGTGGCTATGGGGGCGTCCTTCATCCTATGGACCCTCCGCCTCCCTTTTGCCCGTCGAGATTGGCCACACCATATTAAACGTGGCTACCCTCGACATGCAATTGCCGCGACAACCTTCAAACACACAACTTGTCTAGATTGCATGCATACTATGTAGTAGCCGTGAAGCAATCCAGTAACTCTAAGTAGTAGGACATTTCGTAAGAGATGGTCATATTGAACGTCTTAAGGTTGTCAATCACGAGATTCAACAACTTGTATGTGTTCCCCGATCACCCTTGTATTACTACCATTGCATACTCGTCGACTAGTACATCCGATCTGGTTATTGCTGGGGCTTGCGCACGGATTCACCTCCACTGGCCGCCAAAAACTGTCGTTCAAAGTCGTCGATTTCGTCAGCGGCGGCGGCGGCCGTCTGTGGCGTCGCGTCCGCCGCGGGTGTGTCCTCAAACACCCACGTGGTTCCGGGGACGTACACCTTGGGCTCGGCGGTCGTCGGCTCCTTGGTCGCGTACAGCGGGCCCATGCCGGGGAGCATCGGTTGGGTGTTGATTGAGGTTTCGCCAATGTCGTCGATCTTGGTCGTGAGCTCCGCCGCCAAGTACGCGGCGGTTTCGGCCTTCTTGAAGAAGTTATGTTTGAGCAGCGTCGACGTCGTGGGTCTATGATAGATACAGTATCCCATCGTCGTGATATCCACATATAAGCAAGGAAGGTCGTCCATGGACTATGATTGAGGCAATGAATGGGGGACGGACACACAAAGTGATGCACATCGACGCAAGCGGAATACAACCAAATATATATGTGTTCCACAAGAATCGGCAAACTGATTGAACCAATGAGGATGTCGAATTAGTGTGTGACTTCAATTAGTGTGACACCACACAAAATTCCGTCCAGCGAAAATCGATCCATAGATTTGGCGAATCATAAAAGTCCAAAGTTTGGGTAAAACGACAATATCGAATTTGGAAGGGGGGGGGAGGGGGGGGTAGCGTACCGTTTGGCTGGGTCTTTCTGCAGACACAATCGCACCATGTCCTTGAAATGGCGGGAAAACTGGTGGCCCGACCCGTCGTCGTCGTACGACCGCAGGCTCGGCGGGTCTTCTTGCAACGTCAGCAGCAGCACCTACAACCCCCCGTCGTGCGTCGTCACTCGCCCTCTCATCATTATGCAGCCGCCACACAAGGGTACCAGCAACTCCCATCGTAGTACCGTGTTTACTAACTACTATGGCCAATAGTCGATTCGAAAGAATTGGAATGAGCACAAGAACCAAATCGGCACATCATCGATATATCGACCAATCAAAACCCAACCCACGAATCAAGTACCCAATCAAAACCACTCTTTGACCAATATGAAACATCGATTAGTGTGTGACTTTAATTAGTGTGTAGTAGTTAGTGGGCATCCAAACAACGTGTCCACACAAAGAATCGATCGATAGATTTGGCAAATCAGCATCACAAAAGTCCAAATATGGGGTACAAAAGGACAATATATGTTTATGTACTACCTTCATGGGTTGGTACCGCGCATACGGAGCGTACCCCTTGGCGAGTTCCAGCGCCGTGATCCCAAACGACCAAATGTCCGCCTTGTAGTCGTACCCTCGGACTTGCTCCATCACTTCCGGCGCCATCCAGCATGGCGTGCCCACAAAAGTCTACATGTACATATTGTGGATTCACATTTCCAGACCCCGTCGAATATATATCGAATCGACGCTATTGGCTACTCCGATTTTGCGTGGATATATTTGATTGGCTCGAAAGGACAAGTATATTCAACCAATCCGAACAACTCCAGCGTGAATCAATATATTGATATGACAAACCACACGAATGTTGCAAGTTTATAGCGAATTCACAATACATGATTCAACCATGTAGGTCAATCAATATGTGGACACTGAGGATGTGTATTCTGCATGTATTCGTAGCACCAACAGACAGAGACAAGATCGTCCGTTGGCGCGGGCGTACCTGGCGGTTCTTGCGGCGATCGCCCCCTTCCATCATCCACCCCGACACGCCAAAGTCGGCGATCAAGACGTTCCCGTCGCCGTCGAGGAGGATGTTGCCAGCTTTGATGTCGCGATGGATCTGGCCGTTTTCGTGGAAGTATTGCAGCCCCTGCAGCGTTTCCCGCAAGATCACCGCGCACAGCTCCTCCTTCATGCCTTCGCCAAACCCCTTCTTCTTTAAGATGTTCATCGCATGCAAGCACGATCCTTTGTTCATGAGTTGCATGACCAGCCACAGTTGGTCCTTGTACACGAAGCTACGAATGGACAGACACACGGCATCAGTCGTACGGTGACCTCCTCCCCCTCTCTGCAACGTCCAACAATAGGGAACGGCATGGATCTCACCTGCAGTAGCACTTGAGCACGTTGGGATGGTTGGTCATCTTCATTGTTTGGACCTCCGCCTGCGAGAGAGAGAGGGTCAAGGCACCGCGGGTATGTATCATGTTGAATCTCTCTCATCCACAAGACTTCGGGGGAAGACGGCGGCATCACGACTGCGCACGTACCCGGATGTCTTCAAAGCTGGTCGTAATCTTCTCGAGGTCCATGATCTTGATCGCGACATACGTGTCCTTTGGTCGACAGTACGCCTTCATCACCTTGGCGAATGCGCCCTACTCGATGACGACACATCACCCGATCAATACTTGGGGGACCCCATGTCACTCCATCATCCTTCCTCAATAGGGGTCGTGACGTACCTGACCAACTTTCTCGATGATCTGGTAGTCCTCGGCGGACGTCGGCCATTCCGTGTGCGTTGCAGCGGCGGCGGCCATGTTGTTTTGCAGCACACAATCGAATTAAATGACGTCAACTGCCTCTCCCAAATCAATCGAAAATGTTTTTTTTTCATCCGCTCAAAACCAAATACAATTCGCAAGGTAAGTCGTATAATTTAATAACCACAACACGATTTATAATCCTATTTTGACCACGAGAAAGGCTGGAATGAGAAGGGCCCAGGGGCTGCAGGGTGTGCCTTTGCCGCCATCGATGGTGGTGGACACGGTCGCGGCGAGTTGAGAGAACAACCTTGCAGGTACACGCGTGGTGTGGCCTCCAAAGTGGACGCTCATAAGTAGTACCATCGCAAACAACTCCCCTGCGGTGAAAAGTGAAGATGCAATGTCCCATGCGAGGGGTGGCCGCCGCCGCCACGTGTAGCTGTACAATCATAAGCGAGGTGAGTTTTGTTATAAGCTGAGCAGACGTTCTCATGTCGTAGGTGTACTCCGTAGCTCGAGCCCCATCGCCGATTAATATAATGCGAAGATATCTATCTTCTCGTTATGTGATGATGAGCACTTTTGTCGCAATTGGATTGGTCAAAAATAATCGATAGTTTGTGTCCACCAATCATATCGATAGAATCAAGTAGCCAATTACTACGTAGTAATTCATTGAACCGATGAATTTCAATTTCTGAGACCACCAACTCCGACACAAAAGACAGGCATGCACCGATATATTAATTATTTGTATGGATCCCACCAGGGGGTGGTCGCGCGTACAAAAATAGATCCACGTTGTCCAGTCTATCCCCGTCTACCTCGTGCTTTGCAATTCCACCAAACTGATGCCGCATCGCCCCTTCCGTCGCGACGGCGAAGCCTTGTCCAGGTGGGAAAACGAAATCGACGAGTTCGACAGTGGTGGCCACTTGGACCAGTTGGACCGCATTACCTTGGATTGGTCCCAGCCCCAAGTGCATCGAAGCGGCGACTGCAGCGCGGGGCACCGGCGCATGCGTGAGAAAAAGCAAAGTACTACCCCCCGCCGTCTGTCCCCCCAACAAGGCGACAATGGCCTGCCCCCACGGATCGTTGTGGTCGTCCAAGCGTCAAAGCCACCGGCTTCCAAGCCAGCGCCTCTGACACCCGTCGCGGTATCGTTGACGTCCCCTCGGGATCAAATGTCCAAGGTGTCACCACCGCAACAACGCCGCCAAACAGTGCAAGGTCCTCTTATGTTCACATATATCGTCGTTCGTGGGGTTAGGACACTTTTTGAGCTCGAGTGTGGTGACTGTAGATCGATGGCAACCGCCTTCCCCACGACTAGCCCACTCTTCTCCCCACGTCGTTCCTCCGCCGTCGGTTCTTGTATCGTTGCCACGCGGGGCAGCCGGCGTATTTGATGCCCCCCTCCGCCCATCACGCAAGCCCCCCCAACACCCATCGAGCCATACGTCCAATCCCCCGACGACAACCACACAGCATCTTCTTCGTGTGTGGCCCCTCACGGTGTGACCCCTAACGACCGTCCCCATTATTTATGATGTAAACAACTGCATAACCCAGCAACGAACGATGAATTCAAGAACTTCGAAGATCTAGTACTACTATCTATATACACGGAAGTTTTGATGTTGGACAAAGCAAGGGACGACTTTGGAACAATGCAGCGAGTGGTCCGTTAGTTAGCTCGGACGGTGTGGCAACATTTGTCCAACGAATCATAGAAGTCCACAATCGGACGAATTGATGTGGTGCTGTTATGAATATAGTATGTACAGTAGTACACCGTGCTACTAACTACACTCCGCCCACCGACTGGTTATTACACAAACGCTTTTCTACTCTCGTTAACGTTAACGTTAGTAGAAGTAAGCACTCGGAATAGTGGCGTAGTGGCTTACACCATGATGTAGACATTGCATTCCTCAGAACTACTACTACGTTATTCAAATGACTGTCGAGACGAAGTGGCGGGTGCTACATCCTACGTACGGTTCCTTCTGCCAACACAATTCTGGTCCGACTCTCTCTATTCCAAGGTAAAGTCGTACACTTCGACGCCGCCAACGTCAAACTCGACGACGCCGCCGCCGACCAGCGGGGGGCTCTGAAATAAATCGCTTTCGTCGCTCTTTCCGCGCATGAGGTCTTCGTCTAGCTCCAGCGCCGCCGCGCTTGACGTGCTGCTCACGCCAAACGCCATCATCGTGGGGAGGCACAGCATGTACTTGAGCAACACAGGCTTGGCATGGTGATGCGCGGGGGACGTGACCAGCTGCTTGAATGCATGGGGGGTCGGCACCAGGGCGAACGGAAAGCACCGGTGGTCTCCAAAGAACGACTGGTGGACTCCGAGTTGATGCGACACGAACACGCCCACGACACTGCCGGTGGTGAGCTCCTCCACGAGCAGAAGCATCTCGGGGGACGCCGCCCCCCGTTCGCAGTGGCTGTAGAGTCGGTCGAGGCCCCGGCCGTGGACTTCAGCATTGTACAACAGACGAAAGTGCTTCATCTGTAGCCCGAGCGGCAGCCACGACGTCACAGCCGCGTCCCGATGGGGGTCTAGCAATCGCCCCCCCGACGACTTGGGGGAAATGAGCAGGGGGAGGTGGTGGTGGACGTGAGCGTGTTGGTGTTTGGCCGACTGCAGCCGAACCGACTTCCGCTTTTCCAACGCCTTGTGCATGGTTTGGAGGTTGGCTTTCTTAAACAAGTACCCGTACCAACTTCGAAACGCCGCCGTAAACATTGCATCAAAGTCAAAGGATGGGCCGTTTACAACTGCTTGTAGTTGTGCCCACCATGCCCTATACAACGACACCAGGCAGCGATGTTTCAGCAATGTAGTATAATAGCACGAAAGCTCATATGTAGCAAAAAACATGAACATATTTTTGAATCAAAGTGTATCATCGCTTGGACAGTCAAAGGATTTGACAGATATATATATACTGTACCGTATGTTAAACGTATATATATATATATATATATATATTGGCAACAGAGCCCATGTTTTGATCGAATCTTACTCGCCAGTGGCCGTGCACTTGACCATTTCATGCCTAGTGAGCTTAAACACGGCCAAGAGCACTCGACATAGCACCTGGACAAGTACGAATACATGATGTGACAACGTGTCATGACTGTACTCGAGTAGTACCTTGGGGCCATCGGCTAAATAGCTGTCGAGGACGCGGTACACAACCTAATGAGTTGACTGGTTAGCCTTGTGTAATGGATTACAAGGGTGCCTAAACCACTGGAACGTACAGGCATGGGAAAGAAGCCCACAAAGAACCGATGAAACAGGTGGATAAAGTAGCTGTCGTCGTCGCCTTGGCACGTCGTCAACGCGGTGGCCACCTCGGTGTACCGCCATTGCAAAATTTCCTGCGGCCAACGGGGATGAAGAAGGCGTCGGTGATGGGGGCAGGTCATACCTTGAAAAAGCGAGCGAGGGTGGTGTCCGCGATGACGCTGGTGGGGAGCTTACGATAGGCGTGATGAGGGCCTGGCTGTTGGTGTGGCTTGAGCAGGTTCTAACAAGGAATGTTATTCGCTACATCAATAGTAGTGTACGGGTCCCGTGCCTACCGAGACTGCTACGAACGTCGCAGCTTCCGAGGTTTGGGAAAGAAGCAGCGGAATCAAGTGCACGAGGTACGGGCCTACAGTACGTACAGTAGGAGTTCTGGTTGATGGGTATATGGTGTGCAGGTGGTACAGTAGCTGACGCCGCCAAGATGCTGAAACAAGATGCACACGTGATGGAACCCTTGCACTTGGATTGGCGTCAGGTCGTACGGGGCCAAGTGCACGAGCCCACCGAAATACGACGCGTGCTACACGACGACCTCTGATGAGATGACAACAGGGACATGGCTACAGTACAGTAGCAAGTACGTACGCGAGTCAAGGTCGTGGGGACCCCAGACTTGAACACTTGCGACATTGCAGCTGTATACGATGCCTCGATAAACGTTGGCTTGACGTCGCTTTCGCAGCACAGGTACAAGTAGACGGCGGCGCGGTGGGCAGTTGGGACTCCCAGTCGGCATTCCTACACGACAAGCATGTTGGTGTCTGGCGACAGGAGGGTCATCTGTACGGTGGCAACGGCAGAGTATGGTGATGGCAGTGGGCTGAAGACTCCCGAAGGCTCAGCCAAGAGGACCATGACGACAAAGCTAAGCTTTGGCAAGAATGGACAAGTTGGATTTTAGATTGGGTTGCATGCGTTTCATGTGCAAGTCCTACTACGTACCTGCCCGACAGAATACCCACATTGCCTCAGCTAAGCTAAATACCGGGTATATGAGGCTTGGGCTGTGCCGTAAGTCAGGTTGCTTTGAATTCTGCGTGAATTGTCCACACATGCTACCACCATCTCTCTGCTTTGAGTCCTCCTGTAGCCACTTTCCACAAGAGGAGACAGTTTCTGCGACAAAGACCTCGCGAATATAACCATTTATCCCTGTCCGTCGCTACTGTCGGACATAATGTGACATGACCAACGCACGTACAGGGCCGCGCTACTTTCTTCTTCAACTGCGTCAGCGCCGCCGAAACGGCAGCTCCTTGTTGGATCCTACTGGTATGAATACTGGTAGTCAGTATATGGGATAGTAAAGCACTTCCAAAACTATGTACCGTATAGTGTATATGTATTGCGACGGATTAATCTATTGCGACTCCTGTAATAACTGATAATTTTCTTGTAATAACTGATATTTACTTGTGAATATGTTGATTATACTCCAAATTTGTATGACGCAATGGATTACAAAGTAACAAATACTTGAAGTACTACGCAGTATACTACAGTCTCAATGACATTCTCGAATGCTGGGACGATGTGCACGCACGCAAGGGCACCAACTTCAAATGTCCATCACGTTTGACATCATCCCAACAACACACTCCTTACATAATGTTAATACTGTATATATATATATATATACATCGATCGACCAGTAAACTCGATTTTCACCAAGTCCATCGGCTACTTGTTCTTTTGCGTTGGCGCATATCTCGGCTTCCGCCAAGTCTACTCACGTTCCAGTGTAATCTAACGTTACATGTCGATGGATGTATAGATAGACCTGTAGTTACATAGAATGACTTGTTGTTCTATGTTGCCTCCACGAACCACCGACGACGGCATGTACGTCCGACTGTTAAATATGTACTAGCTACTGCTAATGTCCGTGTCGTTGGTAGCGTCGGAACAACTCGGTGCCACAGGGGGCTCACTGGCTGGCGACGCAGCAAGCATCTTGGCGTCGACAAATTCAAACGCCATCGCGTCGTCGCTCGAGACTAACGTCCGCACCAGGCCATCCTTGGGTCGCGCGCCAATGTACCACCGCCGGAGCCGCCGCGACTGGAGCTCGCCATTATATGCATATTCGAACCGAAACAGGTTTTCTCGATGGTACAAGCGTTGGGTGATCAGCTTGACGCATTTCGCTTTCGAACACACCTATGTACAACATGTCGTGCGGGTGAGAAATATATATATATATATATATTGTCGATTTGATACAAATTTGGGGAGGGGGTGCAATCGAATAATCGCGCCAACCAACCCGATCCACAATCGATCTGATTGGTTGAATTTCATTGAGAAATGGGTTTTGATTGGCTAGAAATTTTGAGCTCATCTGAAGTAGCCAATCAAATCGATTTAAATTCCAACGACAAACCACCCCACAACACGAAATTTCACTCGAAAGCACAATAGATATATATATCTTGGTGTAAAACTCGCCATACAAAATAGAATACTGTACCATGCGGCCAGTGGCCACTTCGCGAAACGACACCTTGACCACGTTCACGTCGGTGTGTTCGGCAAACGCGTAGAAAGGCGTGGGAAATTGCTGTAGCAACGGGTTGGTTTCTTCGAAATCGCACTCAACCAGGTACACGTGCTCGCCGCGTACTTGAAGGTACCGGTTCGATCGGTCCTTGGCTTTGATGTAAATGCGCTTGCGACTGCCGCCTTCGTCAATGTCGTTGAGTCGACTGCATAGCGCCATGCACTCAATGCGATAACGTTCCTTCAACTCGTGCATTGTCGCAAATAGCGCGTCCACTTTACACGAGAGCGACCGCTGCCGAATGTACGGCACCTCAGTTGGACTCGTGGTGAAGATCTGCTTGGCAAACAAACGACCCGTCTTGCACCAGTACGCAACATGCTCGCAGTTGAGGGACAAGATGTTAAAGTGGCCACGACCTGCGCCAAGCAGAAACTTGCATCGCGCGATCACCACGGGCGGGATGTCGGACGCCGACCGGTGGACTTCGCCGAGCTTCGAGATCGCGTCGCCCAGGATAGACGAGTTGTATTGCACGCGACGCAAGTGCTTGAACTGCCGGCCGTCTAAGAACTGCTCTAGCGTCGTCAGCCGAAAGTACGAGTCCGCCTGCGCCTCGGCAAAGTTGGAGAGCGGACTCCACGTGTGCGCTACCTTGACCGTCTGCAACGACGTGCCGCGCTCATAGACGATTCCGTGATGGGAGTACGAGATTGGCCATCGTCCAAAGTCCCAGATACACACCTGATCGCCAAGTTGCAGCGTGGACACGTCATACACAGCGGTGTTCATGGATGCGCAAGTAAGTGGTAGGATGGTGTTGCTGTGCTTTCTGCCGTCGCCAGTGGTCACAGCAGTGTCACGTAATATTATTCCACTGGTTATTCTTCCACCAAATATATGGGCGTTTGTATGTGGAGGTCGACCATATTATATTCCGAGCACGTATAAGACCTATAAAACGTTTAACCTGGATCGATCAAAAACAGAATGCCGACTTCGCTCGAACGAACAAACAAGATTACGCTTCGAAAATCAATAAATAAGGAGGATTGCATACTTTATCATATGTAATAATAAAACAATTCGTTTTTCCTCATCCATGTACTACTACTACAGTAAGCCTTAATATTACGCAATGACTTTAACGTGGTTCAACTTGAACTTCGAGAGATGACTTGGAGAGGGCGAAAGGGACATCTGACTAAGCAGTTGAGTTGCCCAAGTTGGTGTTGGTACACACATCGACCCTCGATCTCCATCGCTCATGCTATCGAATTCCAGTCCAAGCTCGTGGGTTGGCCTTGTTTACGCGTCACCCCTCTGTCGTTGCCCATGTGTCCAACAGCAGCCATGATTGTGACAGTCTAACGTTAGCCACAACAATTTAGGAATCTAAAGCTCAAAAACGAACAACATCTCTACTTGAGAGGGGAATTACGTCTAGTCCACAGGAAGCAGTGGCATTGCAATATGTACAACTTACCACAACCACACATTGTTTTGAAGGATTTCAACCAGCACGGCCGAGCTGCCTGCACAAATCGTAATGTGATGGTACTACTAGTACATCCAAACGTCCCCCAGTTATTAACATAAGTATAGAACCCTCCCTCTATAGCCAACGTAGCGCACAAGGTGGAATACTATTATTCACATATGTTTCGGTGCTCGGCTGCAACGAACGCAGCCAAGTGAGCCTTGGCTGTTTCGGTGCTCACGTGGCCGACATAGGGCCCACTGGTGTCGTGGTTGGTCTTTTGGTGCACCCACTCCAGCCGGGGTAAGTTCATTTTCGCTAACACGTGGTCCACCATCGCTCGACGCGACTTGTAGCATGCCGTCGGGTAGTCTTTGGCTGCCAACAGCCGCAATTGGCGTTGGGCCACGAGGGTATCGTTGACGTTCCGTCGACGCACACTAGCCCACCACATGACGACGACACTGCCGACCACCCCGCCCGTAAACAAGACAAACATCGTCCACATTACGGTTTGCTCCGTGTCAAAACATACATCGTCGTCTGCTGTGGTGACGCACAGCCACGGGAACACGGCGTTTTCGACTGTCACGACCACCATTACCACGGATGACATGGTGACGTACCAATCCAGCGACGTCAGGTACGAGATCTGCGGCAGCGCGCCGGCAATCGCAAACTTGTAGGCCACGGCCGTGAGCAGTAGCGTCACGGAGATGGAAATGCGATTCGACGTGGCCATTCGCGTCCGAAAACTCTCAATTCCAAACGAGAGAAACCCCAAGTACGTGAGAATCGTGATTGGCACCATCACATTTGACACGTAGTACCCTGGCTTGCGTTGGAGTATGACGGTGAAATCGATGCAGCTGTACCGGTACCCCTGTGACGACTCGGCGGGGTCGCTCACCCCCACTCGAGGCAGCACGTGCTCTGCGGTGACGACGTGGAACAGATTGGAGATGGCAAACCGATTCACCAAGAACACGCTGGGAAAGTCGTCGTTGCTGCGAAACACGACGTAAGACGTTGGGCGGTTGATCGTCAAGGACATGGTCAGGCCTTGTGTGTCGAAAGGAAACGGCCACAGCTCGAGCATTTCCGAAAAGCACCCCTTGAACCGAAGTTTCAATAAAAAGTAGTCCATGAGTGTGCCTTTGTGGTGCGTGGACGGAGTGTACGACGACCACGACTGCACGTCTCCTTCTACGGACGCCGTGTTCAAACATTCGACCACGGAAGTGTTGATGTACAGACTGTCTAGGAGGTCCACGACGCTGGCTTGGGGCACGTCGGACGCAGCGATGGTGCGGAACCGCAGCTCAAAGAAGGCATCTGCGCGAAACGTTTGCAGCACCGTGTTGATCTCAAACACGTTGAACACTGTGGTACGACAGTACGACACCAGCGGCGGCAGAATTGCACAGGAGATAGTGGCTGGGGGCACGGAGGAGTCGGCGGTGAAGGACGATGGCGGGTCGCCTTTGGGTAGCTTTGTTCGTTGCCGGAGGACGATGTTCTCACCGTCGACAAGCGGCGGTGTCACGTCCCACTCACTGTGAGGCAGTTTGGACTTGGAAGTGCATGTTAGCACACACCCTGTTGTGTTAGCATGACTGACCCACCATACCCCTCCTGGTCCACCGCCTCGAAAGTAAATGAACACGTTCGACATCACCAAGTCCGGCGGAATGCACCGCTGAACGGTTACCACAAGAAACCCCGAGGACCGGAGCTCATACCCCACAACATCGCTGTGCCATACGTCGTTCCTCTTGGCCACGTCTTCTTCGTTGATGGTTGCCGCCGCGCATACTTTGGACGGGTGGCGACGCTTCGGCATGAGGACTTTTGAAAAAATACCTACCGCTTCAACGTTTATCCGGACTCGGATATATATTTCCGGATGTGAGTTTTCGTATATTGTGTGTGGAGACAACATGATGGGGGGAGGTCCGCCGCCGCGACTGGGCACTGATGGCGATTGGGTGTGCCCAAAGGAAGGATGCGGGAACATCAACTTTGCCCGTCGCATGGAGTGCAATCGGTGCTTCACTCCGCGTGTAGATGCTCCGAAAAAGCCATTCGGCGACCGTCAATTTGGCGGGGAGAAGAAGACGGGCTTATTCGGTCCCTCTGACTGGGCTTGTGGCAAGTGTGGCAACATGAACTGGGAACGCCGCAATGAGTGCAACATATGCAAAGCCCCCAAAGCGTCCTTAGGACCCGACGAGAAACGTGATGGCGCGGGTGGCGGGTTCAACGAACGGCAAGAACGGGTGGCGTCCGGTCGCCGTGAAGTCGCTGAAGATGGCTACGATGACTTTGGCCAGCGACGACAGAAAGCTCCCGTAAGTCAAGCTGATCGCGAAGCTGCGGCTCTGGCGCGATTGAAGGCCAGTTACAGTGCCATGTACACCAACGAACCAATCAGCCACTCAGTCGGCGGCGACGACGAAGATTTTGCGAGAAAGCCCCCCACCTCGTCTCGTCGAAGCCCAGATCGGCCTAGTACTCGTCACCGTAGTCCTGAAGCTAGCCGGCGCCGCAGTCCGGAGCCAATCCGACGCCGCAGTCCCGAGCCAAGCCGGCGGCGAAGTCCAGAGACCCGGCGCCGTAGCCCGGACCGCCGCGGTCGCAGTCCAGAACGGCGTGTTAGCCGCAGCCGGGATAGATTTGACAAGGCGTCGTCCAAACCAAGCTCGTCTCGGCGCAGTAGTCGAAGTCGATCGAGGGACCGCCGTCGATAAAAATGCATAACATGGAAAGGATATCATTTCGGTCGAAGTTTCGACATTCGATAACCTTGCTTTAATGACAGAACATGTGGAGAATGTCCAGGAATAATACACGAATACATTGCTTGTCGGAGTGGCAATGTCCGTAAAAGAAGGTAGTGAAAGTTACATGGTCGACATCAACGAAAGGGTGCGCAGGTTGACATCCCAAGGACACATTGAGCCACATGTGGTCCCGGTTTGACGGCCTCGGTTATGACGAGCTCGAACATGTACGCTTGCTTGCACCTGCTTAAAGCTACGCTTCTGACATGTTGTTGCCAGCAGGGGTCGAAAATACGCATATTATATGTATGTTTTACTGTTAGCTGCACAGTGCATACATAATGCATAATCGCTGCAAAAGACTGAAATACATTATTATGCAATATATATGCGCATTAATGCACATATTTCGAGTTTGTTGTATTATCCAGCATACCAACTAGTTGCCACCAAGACACTTCCGCTGGCGGCTCAAGTTAGACCTTGATATTTTATCACGTGATGATGTTAACTTCACTTGGAACCGCAGCTCACACAATGACGGAGGCGAAGGCTTGCGAGATCGAATTTCCTTTCAGCTGTGGACCGATGTTGTTGAGAACGATGCTAGCCACTCAAGGTAAACGTGTGGACAGCAGGAGTTGATCAAACCTAGGGGTATCGCGATTAGTCGGGCGGTTAACTCCAACGTAATGGTCAGCTGTCGAGAGCTCGTAGCAGCCGTTCGATTGTGCGATATGAACGAGTATGCTGATGCAGTGTGGATCAAACCCAGTGGCAACGTGCCGAATAAGTGTTCCGACGTCGATTGGAACTGGTACGGAACATAGTGTAGCCGTCTACCGGCGATCGCATGCGTGGCTACACTTTCAACCGGCTACAGTTGCGACGATTTTCCAAAAAGTCAACTCATTCGATAACATGTAGGTACTACACCAATCCTTCCAGGTGGAGCCTTTGCCACATCTGCAACTCCACTACGACGAGTACGTTTGGCTACCGAGGTTAAAGTATCCTGTAGCATATAGATGTTTATGCACACAGCAGCCAACGACACCCTGGCAATATCAACTCGATAAACGCGACCTCTTCGATCATAACGTTATCCTCGAAGGGGGCGTTGCCTCCCGAAACTGTGCAAACGTTTACGTTGGCTGCGTTCGTGGCCCTTCGAGTGATCGAGCACCTTGTGGACGAATTTCAAAACAGCCGCCGCCACCAGAACCTCCATAGGGGAATCTTCCCCCTGGCCGCATGTCGCCATCACTTGGCCCAGCTGTGGACTTCCACGCCCGTCAAAGACCACCACAAGCTGCTTCATCGGGACTCTGTCACATGTGTGCAGCGTGTGCTAAGTCGTCGGTTCGTGTCGGACACTGCATCGACTATTCGGGTGGCGGTCCGTCACTTGCTCGCGACTTTGCCCGAAAACGACATTGCCGTGCATGATGCTGCGTACGTGGCAGATAATCTGTTTACGTCGACGCTCCTTTCATGTGGCACCGCGGTGGACTGGGTGGGACGGGAGCTCGGTAAGGCGTTGGTGCAGATATCTGTAGTCGTTGCTATCTCGGTCGACGTGACTATCGATACGATTCAAGCGGCCGCTATATCCGCCGACGATAGGCAATCAGGGGCGACGGGAAAGAAGAAGAAACGAAGAGATAAGAAGCCAATGGGCACTGAAATGTGCACATCCACACCACAAACAGCCGTGGCAAAAGTGTGTGATGTCTCACCTGAACGATACACGTTGTTGAAGGACTGAGTAATCGACAGTATTTCATAGGCGTGCGTGCAACAAGTTTGGCCCCATGCACTCGTTCTCGTGTTTGGGTCGTTTGCGACAGGGTTGGAAGGTCCACAGTCCGACGTAGACGTAGTGATCGATGGCGTAGCCTTCTCCAAACTTCATGGGGATGGCCGGCCAGGGGTCTGTGATTGGCAGCGTTGAAATGTCGACGTGGATCGCGCCGGCGTCATCGTCGGAGCGTTTCGTCTCAGAGGAGTGGTTGGGGACCGCTCCTGTCGTCACTTTCAACAGGGGAATGGCAGTATTCTCCACGACGTGAAGCAAATTTACCCACATCATGCCTTGCAGCACCTGCGCCAGCCGACCAACTGGAGGGGCATCGAGACCAGTGTGTACGTGCAGAAGCTGGTGCACTCGTTCCCAGAGCTCACCCCCCTCGTGCTCGTCGTAAAGCAGTTTTTACACCATCATCACCTCCACAATGGTAAGTGAATGAGAAGAAATAGGCATTATAATATGCTTTTCTTGTAGGCTTCTCGGATGGGTTAACGTCCTACCGCCTCACGCTCATGGTGGCAAGTTTGCTGCAAGATGACTACCATAGTCACCGGCACGACGGCGAACACCATGAGTCTCACCTCGGCGACCTTCTGATGCGTTTTATGCATGTGTTTGGCAGCGCCTTGGACCCCCACAGATCGTTTGTACGAAACACGAGGTAGAACGTGACAGAATTGGTTGTGAGGAGCTGACCGGGATGGACTTCACGTTGTAGCCCGATACTTGGGACAAATCCACAAAATGGACCGAAGGAGGACTAGTCGTTCAAGATCCGCTGAGGCCAGACTTGAACGCAGCGAAATCTTGCTTTGCATTTGGCCGAGTTCAAGCAGCTCTGCCATGGGGGCTTTGTCAGATCCACATCGTGTCCAGTTATGACGTGGCGTGGCCCCATCAATTCGAGCTCGGTTGCTTATTTAACACCACCCACCACGACTACGTGGTCAACATACTGCGGCAGCAATGGAGTCCGCACAGTTCGTTGCAACATCATGACAGACAAGGCGACATCAGCGTCGAATGCACCCATAAACCCTGGGCAAACGATGTCATGGCTCTGTTACAGGTCCTCGGAGCTTCTGTTTGTGTGATGTGCGGCGGCTGCAACAATATGCATGTGCCACAGTGCCATCTCCACGACCTACTCACGCGATATTTGGAGCTGTAGCCTGTCTATTTACGGTGAAAAGGTGAAACCGTCGGTAGAAATACTAGTACTAACATATTAAATATTAATACTGGAGCACCTCGTAGTACGTATTACTACGTAGCACTATTAATTGTACAAATAATAGTAACGTTACCACTATCTTACTGTTAACCATGATAATATATTTCTTGGACACGTCAAATTTCGAAATAAATTAATAGTATTATTTTGTTTTGAACTGACCAATCAACACGGCCGAATTCAATCCATCCACCTGCTTTGAGTGGAGTGAACATGACGAGGCCTGATGCACAGGAGAAGGATGCCGCCAGCATTCAACGAGCCCTTAAGGAGCTCGGGAAGACAGCTGATCTAATGCGGGAACGCGAGAAGAAGATGGATGTGTCGCTGCGATTTCAGGCTGTCGACTCGTCGTCGCTCGAGTCGACTTATGTCGTGGACCCGGCAATCACGCGTTGGGGTCCCGACCTCGTTCCGTCAACTGACATGGCGCCGTGGCCAGCCAGCGTCGTAGAGTCTACTCAGAAAACGTCAACCGTTGTTCCAATGGGTCTCTTTCCCGAGATCCAGCACGCGTGGGCAGTCGTCGATACCACCACGCTCGTGTTGTGGGACTACGTGTCGTCCAAGGATGGGGTCGTGTCGTGCCCGGTGGTGTCGTCGCCGATCGTGTCCGCTGGTCTGGTGCTTCCATTACCAGGCACCCTCTTCAGCGACCAGGTGCAATACCTCTTGGCAGTCTTGACCGAACGCGACGTTCGGCTCTTCGCCGTGGTCACGGACAAAGCCGCCCCCACATCGTCCTCCTCTCGACCGCCATGGAAGGTCATCGACACGCTCATGACGGCTCCGCTGGCCAACACCCAGCTGGCCACGTCTCTAGTATGTACCCCTTCCCGGCGCATCTTGCTCGGTGGCGTCGATGGCACCTTGTACGAGTACGCGTACAGCCCCAACATGCCATCTGCAGACACCGTGAAATTCCGCCGCATCCAGCCGGCGACCACGTCTCCGTGGGCCACGTACCTCCCCAACGTCGTGCGGGACTTGCTGTTTCCATCGCCGAATGCCGCCGTCGCCTCGCTTGTGTTGGACACGGCGCGGCGTCTGCTTTACGTGACGTATGTGCATTCGAACGTCCTCAGCGTGTACGACATTCGGTCCGATATTGTGCTGGTGTCGTCGGTTAACCTCACGGACCTGGCGCGCCACGCTCTCGGCAACCACGTCGTGCTGGCGCCGGTCGTGGCCATTGCACCCGTCGAGCCTGCATCCACCCAGCGCGTGCACGTGGTCGCTCTAACCTCGACCGGCCAGCGCCTTGCCTTGAGCTTTGGCCCAAATTACACCTTGAAAGCCCTGTACCTTCGCGTACTGCCGCCACCGCCGTCGTCGTTGTCGACAACAACTGCGTTTTCATCCGGTGGCTTTACCCACATAGTGGCCCAGCCAAGCGGCGTATGTCTTCTTGGACACGCCAGCGCGTACCAATTGCTCGGGCTGGTCGCCGACGCCGCCGCTCCGCCGTCCACTCTGGTCGTGGAAACCGCCTCCACGCTGCCCGTCCGTGGCACCCTACACGCCGTGGTGGCGGCAGCGATTCCAGCCCCCCTGCCATCAGCATTGCCGCCGTCTTCGTCATCGGTAGGCGTCAAGCGATCGGCCAACGGGTTGCAGAAACCGTCGTCGCCGCTCGACTTTTTAAAACACTTGGGGTCGTTGGGCTCGCAACTGACGTCGCCGCCGCCACAATTCCTCGCGGTCTCGTCGGCCGGCGTGCAGAAGTGGACGCAGACTCGCCTCATTGACCACGTGGACATGCTGCTCCGGCGGTCGGCGTCCGTCACGCCCGTCGTCGAGTGGTATGGGGCCCCCTACGTGGCAGCACTCCTCTTTGGCCTCCCCCACAACCCCGCCGCCGCGCACGCCGTGTGCGCGCTGGACGCCAACGACACGGTCCAGGGCCTGGCCCAGTATGTGGCCCATCTCCTGGCGCCTCTGTGGGCCACCCCCGTCACGAAACTGCTGCCGTCGTCGTCGACTGCCACCGTCCTCCAAACCGCCCTGGACAAGCTCACAGCGCTCCACCAGTTGGTCAACCAAGTGGTGCCGCTGGCCGTCGCACTCCACACGGACGTGGCGCACCTGCAGCCCCACCACGCGGTCGTGCGGGACCTGCACGCGCTCGTCCGCCGGGTCGCCGACGCCCTCTTTGGATGGATCCAGCTCTCAACACTGCTATGGAAACAAGAGTCCCCGCTGCAGGGTGTTCCTTTTCACGACGTTGTGGGCACGGATGCCGGCGCGGCCAAGTTCCAAGCGCAGCTGAAGGACCTTGCCAAGAACGTGCCGCGTGTGGTCCCGCAACTGCTGGCGCACTGTGCGTCGTTCTTTTCCGTGTGGGAAGCCGCCCCGTACCAAGGTCTGCAAACCATCGCCGCTGCCAAGGTACTGTCCGTCGCCTCAGTTTCAAGCAAATCGCTTGTTTTGGATGCTCCTTTGTCTTCAGAAAGGAATGGATGTGTGTGTGGGTGTGTGGTGGCTTGGGCTGATCTGTGTGTGTTGTTGGTGTTGTGCTATAATGTCTTTTTACCCAAAATTTGGTTGACTTTGGGGCTAATTCTTTGCCAAATCTATCGATCGATATCTTCTTTGTTTTACTGACTTTTGTATGAAAAAATCGTCCAGTGTCAGACTAATTTCAGGCCCATACACGAATTCGGTGTTGAATTGGTCAAAGAGTGGATAATTTCATTGGCTACTTGATTCGCGATATGGGTTTTGATTGGTCGATATATCGATTGTCTGTCGATTTGGTGCTGCTGCTCATTCGATTGAGCACCCAAACACTCCAATTTCGAATATATATCGACTTGACAATATACAAAGTGTGTATACTGAATGGGTCTTTCTATACATTGTGTTTCTTGTTTGGATTGTATGGCAGTTGGACAGCCGAAACATTCTTTCTAGTGTACATTTCACCCAAATTTGGACTTATTGTGCGTCATTTGGCCAAATAGCATTGGATATACTTTAAGCATGAACAAATTATATTATACAAATATAAGGATAGATGTGATTGTGTTTACCAATTCATGCGACGGAACTGGGCGAATCAAACGCTTGGATTGGCAGAAATTCGAAACCAACACGTGATTTGATTGGCTTTGGCGATTTTTGAGTCGATTTTCGATTCTGCTGAGGATTGCTCCAGTTTCATTTGACCATACTATCTATATAACTGCCAACTATGGATTGTGTTTTCTATAGGCGGCGGCAACATTAGCCGGCCGTGACGCGCTGCTGCAAGAGTCGCTCACCCAGCTCCGCCAACACTGCGCGCAGTGGCTGCCCACCAAGCCTACGCTGCAACTGCTCCGCCATATTCTCAAGGAATACACCGCCGCATCCTTCTACTACGGCATGGTCGAGCTCACCGTCGCCGTGGCCCGCGTGTATACCACGACGACGTCCGCCACGTCCTGTTACGACCTGCTGCTCTCGCTAGCCACGACGACCGAAGCCCAAGAGGCCGTGGCCAAGTATGCTTGTCAAGCGAACGACGGCGGGGCGCTGGAGGCCGCCGTGCTGGCGTGGCTGCCGGACCTGTCGGTGCTCCAAAGCTGTCCGTGGACACCAACCATCAAAGCGTTTCTACGAACTAACCACCCCGACTGGTATTGTGGGTTGAGCCAAAATTTGGGCTTTATTTTGTGCCTGACGATGCTCCAACCATCTCTATCGGTCGATTGGTTGCACTGAATGTTGTATATTGTATTTTTCCTTTTACCCCAAATTTAGACTTTTGTGCTGATTCTTTGCCAAATCTATCGATCGATCGATGCTTTGTTGTATGTCCAAAGGTGTCCTATGATAATGTGTATCACACTAATTCAAGTCACACATGAATTCGACGTTGATGATGGTTGTTTCCTGCAATCTGATTGGCTAAAAAATCCTTCTGCTGATGATTCGTCTGTATTACATTTATTTGCGTCGGTCAATTCGTCTTTCCATGTTTCGCTCCAGTTTAGAATATATAAACACTCTAACGACAGCAATATAACAATCTATTGTTTGCATACTCGATTTTGAGCTGTTCACTTGTGCATGTTTCTCAATGTATGCCGTTACTTGACTAATTGATTGTAGGTTTGTGCGGCTGAGCATCCACCACCACGATGTGGATGACGCGGCAGAGTACCTGTGGACTCAAGCGCACGACTTGACGTCGAAACGAACCATCGGCGAACGTTCCGCCCTTCTGGCGCGAGCGCTCCTGTGTGTGCAAGTGACAGGCAATGCGCAGCACATTGCCGATGTCCAAGATGCTCTGGACGTGTTCAATATGCAGGTAGGTAGGACAGTACATTGATTGGTCTATTGTGCTTTCTTTCATCTACGTGGCAGCACAACAATGGAGTTTGGATCTAAAAGATGTTATGCCAATAGACCCGCGTATATGAGACGTTGAGACACCAAAAGGTACCTACGGGGGTGCTCGAAGCGCTCCAGTCGTCAATCTTGAACATGTCGACGCTGTTCAACGAGTATGCGATGCCGTATGGCCTGCACACCGAGTGCCTCCGCATTTTACACGCCTGTCAGACCAATGTACTGTACCCTTCTTCAATTTATTTATACCTACATGCGCAATAATGTATGGGATTGGCCAGCCACAATTTGGACTTGTGGTTGGATTATAGTGTAGTAATTAGTGACACTTATTTGAATTTGTGATGAATTGGGTTTGAGGTATTGTGGTATATTCGATACGAATTTCCAGACCCTGTCGAATCGATTGATCTCGCCGCCGAATCGAATCGACGCGATTGGCTAATCCATTTTTGAGGGGATTTGATTGGCTCGAAAGGACAAGTATATTCAACCAATCAAAACTCAAGCAAGATTCGATATTGAAGTAGACAAACCACGCGAATTTTGGAATTGTTTATAGCGAATTCACAATATCACAAGAATATTTGTTTTCATACTATTCACCAATTAACATTACATGTGCCTTGGTACAAAAGCTGAGTAATGGCGGCTCGCTGGTCCAGTTTCGAATAAAATCTACTGTTAATATTGTCGATTTGATATACAAATTTTTGGGGAGGGGGTGCAATCGAATCGCGCCGACCAAACCGATCCACAATCGATCGGATTGGTTGTTGAATTTCATTGAGAAATGGGTTTTGATTGGCTAATAATATTGAGCTCATCGGAGGTAGCCAATCAAATCGATTTAAATTCCAACGAGGAAATTTCACTCGAAAGCACAATACCTTTATTTAAAATGCCAATCTACGCGATCCCATATTTGTATTGTGCGTTTTTCACCCAATTTTTGGACTTTTCTGGACTTTATTTTCACCAAATAGCGTTTCATCAAATTTAACATTGTACAAACTAGACGATACAACATTTAGTATACTCAATCGAACGTTTGGATTGGCCGAAATTCCACAGAACAACGTGATATGATTGGCTTAAATCTATTCTCTAAGATCCAGATGTCGAATCGATTTTTTGACACTCCCTAGTTTGAAATCTCTTGAACCACGTACTTTTGTGATGGAAACATGTACCTACGTACCTATCTGTCTGTAGGAGCCTCGGGTCATTGCGTCCCTGTGGAAGCAACTCATTTTTGGGTTTATTCCGCCTTGTACTTCCCCCACAACCCCCGCCGCCGTGTCCCAGTGGCTTCAAGCCCAGCATAAGGCCCTTAACCAAGACCCTTCGACTGCTTCATTAGACGGATCGTTTGAAGACATGACCTGGGTCGCCAACGTCCGATCGTACATGCTCCAGATGGGCGCGACGCTGCTGCACTCGGGGGCCGACTATGTGTTCCCTGTCCAAGAGCTCGTGGAAACCCTCGAAACGCTGCACTATTATGCACGCCTCGTTGTCAACGACAGCTTGGACTCGACATGGGTAGCCAAGCTCTTTGTCGACTTGCAGTGCGTATCGCCTAGCCTACTCGTAAGCATTTACGTGCATTTGAAGCACCAAAGCCCCAAGTCGATGGAATTGCATTGGCTATTGGGGATGCACGCGATCGTGGCGACGACGTCGGACCGCCACCCGTTTGCAAACTTGATTCATGAACACTTGGACCTCCTCCGACGTTGTTACCCCGACGCTTGCGGTACGCGACGACTACCAACTGTCTTCTTTGTAAACACACTCTGGATCATTTAGTTTCGTCACAAGAGATGTTGTTGGGCATCGAGTAGTACTAGTAGTACTAGTAGTAGTGTTGTGAAAGTGATATTTTGTCGTGTGCGTCTATATTCACTTGTGTATGTATATATATATATATATATATTGTCATTTGACCCAAAATTTGGTTGACTTTTGTGCTGCTGAATCGCCAAATCTATCGATCGAATCTTCTTTTTGTCCTGAATTGTGTATGTGAAAAGGTGTGTTGTATCACACTAATTCAAGTTCCACACTAATTTGACGTATGTTGAGGATGGTTTCGTGCAATCTGATTGGCTCAATCCTTCTGCCTATTCTAGTGTACAGTACAGTACATGTATGTGATTGTGTCGATTCCTCGTCACTCAGTTAAAAATAACACTATTTGTAGACCAACTGGTGCGATGGACGGACTTATTAAAACGTCTGTAACGCTAATTTGACGTGGATGCTTCCTGCATTGACTTCGTTGTCGCCCCGCTTCCATACGCGGTCGCGCCCTTTCTTGCCGAGGACCCCCAGCGCCGTCTGCTTTATCATAGCCCCGAGGCCTTGGATGGGGCGGACCACCGCGCCCGCCATGCCGAGCCCCACGCCTTTGGCAAACCCGCCCCATCCATTCCGCTTGGCGCCTCGAATAGGGTCCATCACGATGCCTGTGATTCCAGATACCACTCCCTTGGTGAACCTATCATTAGACATGCACACACACACCTCGTGTCAAGGATAGAAGCTACCGACACATACACAGTAGCATCACATACAAACTTGCAAAAGCCAATAGCTATACATGTCCGACCTATACGATACACACACTAACGTTATGCAGGGCCCGATACATCGTCATCGCACATACTTCGAAGGATCATTCTTCTCGCATGCCCACCCCCACGAAAGCGATTTATGCCAAGCAAATAGATTCATGAGATAACACAGTGAGATAGATCCTGGTCGGCAAACTCGTCGTGTGATGCAACGAAAACGTGTACATACCCCTCCCCTGCCGCGACCATGTGATCGCCAAAGTTCTGGGGCCACTCGCGGGGCATGGTGGTGAGAATCCACAGGTCGAGGGGCTTGTCGAGCTGCTGCAGTCGGTCGCAGTCGACGACGGCAACGCCCATCTTGCGGTCAGGTTGGAGTTTGTTGTAGCTGTACACTTGGACGACGAGGGGCGACGCGCCGTCCCACGACAGCCGCAGCGTTTCCTTCCACACCGGATTAAGCGAGTGTTTGACGGTGTGGCTGGACACGACTTGGTCCCCGAGGCGGAACGACACGTACGGGTCCGAGCTGCCGTTGACGTCCATCGCTGCTAACGTCGACCCCTCGACCAGCTCAATCGTGACAATCCCCACGTATTCCACCATACCGCACGATCCGTGCGAGGACACGGCGACCTCTAGGGGAGTGCTCGCTCATGGTCAGTTGGGGAAGAATGAGGAGAATACAATGTACTACGTCGGGGGGCGTGGGTGGGGGTCGACGAGGGGGATGCGAGGATGGCTTCCTGGCGCCGTTTGTTGGGGCCCATCCGGAACGCTTGTTCGACGTACTTGGTGTGGATGTACGCGGCGCGATCCTCGCGCAAGGCGTCGGCGTGGGGCTTGCGGAAGGATTCAGGGACGGAAAACTCAAGGCATTCGTTGAGTTTGGTGTTGCCGCCAGCGACGAGTGCTGCCAACTGCAACGGCGTCCACTTATCCAACGTGCAACTGAGGACGAACGAGATGTGCACCCCCAACGAACGATGCACCCCCGCGCACTGGGTGCAGATGAACCCGCCGTGTGTGATGATGGCCCATCTACGTAGCATATTCGTGTGAACGAAGTCAACAGTGGGGTTAGTGAGCAGCTTACTTGGGATGGAGAGCCTGGCAATCGGCGCAGTGCTCGTTGTCTTCGAGAGCTAGCAACGCGGACAACGCGGCGGTCGATTCTTCCACGTCCAAGTGCTCTTCGGCGGCAGCCATGGCGACGGGGTCCAGCGTTAACGACCCCGCGCGTTGGATCAATTCCTGGTCCAGCAGCTCTTCCGCGGTGACTTCATCTTGGTTTTCGACGGATGGTCGTGGTTTTGAGGACGGCGGGACTGTCGTCGCCGTGGGCGCGCTAGCGGCGTCTATCGGCATCACGACAGACGTCCGACGAAAGAAATGTGGAATCGTGTGCCTCCAGTTGAGTGTCGATCGTTCAGTTGGACGGTGGCGGCAGTTACCACACACGTCACTTGGCCGCGATCTATTTTTAGCCTCCTTGAAATCCAGAGACAGTATGTTTGTTTAACTTTAACTTTATTACTTCGAAGTAGTACTTAATTTAGAAGCTGTGAATTGTTCTAATACGAAGTACTACGTAGTATTGTAATAGGACTGCGTTGTAGTATCGTGATGGCGTGTGTTGTGTGTTGACAGACACCGGACAACCTATACGCAGCATTTACGTTGCAAGTAACATGCCGTCTTGTAAGAGGTGGGGCACTCGACAACCAGAGGAACAGGTCGTGATAAGCAAGCCCTCATCCCCTCCTGAAAGAAGATACGTTTCATATTGAAGTGGTAAAATAGTACCAAAGCCGTGTGGTTGTTCGTCGGTACAATGGAATACTACTGTGCACGTGTACATATGTATATATACATACATACGTACGTACGTGTATTTTATTGAGACTAAATGCCGCGTAGCCGCCAAAACATAATTCGTCGGGAGGGGGGATTGGTTTGGCATGCCATTTCGATTATGTAACGTATCGATTGTAGCCTCTATTTGGTCGTGGGGGCTCCAGCAGTGGCGTGCTGACACTTCGAGCGATGGTGGTCGCGCTGCCGCTCGGGCGTTTCTCGATAGATAAGGTCAATGTCGACATGCTTGGCACGGACACGTTGATTTGCGGGATTGTGAGTGCGTCAAGGGGTTGCCGCAGCGTCGCCAGGCTTCGAACCAGGCGCATTTGCCGCTCGATATCGACCTTGCGCGTCTCTCGAATCGAAAGCGCCTGCTCCAACTGTTGCAGCTCAAGGCGCCGCCTTGTCTTGGACTTGTGTGCTAGCGCCTTCTGCGCTTGGTCACGTTCGATAGGCCGAAGAGGGGGGGTCGTCTGGAAACTCAGCCCCTTTTTCACCCGCATGGGGAGGTTGTTCGAGTAGTGGGTCTCATGGGCGTAAATATCGGCGTCGTCCAGCATGGGGCCCCACCGGGGGGGATCTGTCACTTTGGGCAAACTGGTTTTGTCCAGCTCAAGTACTACGGCTGGCGGGACGGTGCATACCCGAACAGTAGGGGGCGTGGCTGGGGGCAGCTGCTCCGACAGTGGGGGCGGCGATAGAGACCGAAGTTTCATCGTTCGTATGCGTTGCCGTGCGTGGAGACTCAGCGTGAGGGCGTGCAGCTCGGCTTCAGATCGAGGTATGGAGCTGTGTAGCTGCGTATCGTCGAGGGGTGGGGAGTCCAATTCCATCACGACAGGGACGATTCGGGCTTGGGGACGGTGGGACAAGAGTTCCCGATGGCACGTGCGAGTGTGTGTTACGAGTCTGTCTTCGGCGGCGGCTTGGGCAGCCAGCTTGGCCTTCTTTTGTTTGTACAACTTGCGCTGCGTTTCCCGACACATTTCCAGTTGGTCTTCCTGCTCCACCATCGTCAGCGGCCGTGACCAGTCAACCGTGAGCTGGCTCAATGTCTCCTCGAGATGGGGTTCACTCCATCCATACAAAGCGTCCTCGTCTTCCAGATGCAGAGGTGGCTCTTCGTTGTCGTGTTGCCCCGCCTTGTCCTTCATCGAAACACGCTCGATAACAGCGGCCGCTAAATTTAGCTCGACCAGTACAAATCATCGGTCGACTAGTTCAAGTCCCTCGTCGCCTCCAACCTCGTGCACACGTCGAACAACGTTGACATAACAAACCTCAACTAGGGCCAATGGTAGCAACGTTGGCTCGTTGCGAACAATCAATGGGATAGTATAGTGTGCATGGTATAAAGCTCAATATGCACTTCGCTTCGTTGAAAGCCACAACAACTTGGTGACATCATCATACACTTCACTTTATTTTCAGATATACTACAGCATTACACAGTAGTTCATATCACTTTTAAACTATTAAAAGTGATATTGACACCTCATGAACACACAAGCTAAGCACAGCACAGCAAGCATTGTGTAACAAGTATGTAGTAGGTGCGGACAAAGTCATAACGGTAGTAGTATACGAATAAATTATAATTTTCTATACGTCGGCACTGTTACTTTTTCCGTTTGCCGCCGCCCTTTCGCTTCTCGCGCTTCTCCGCGTTGCGCTTGTCCGACTTCATGCGGGGGTCCACAACCTTGACCGCGCCCTTGTCGCCCTTCTTGTGGCCCTTGGTGTTGGCGGCAGACCGACCGCGCCGACTAATTACGTACAGCTTGGACTCTTTCTTGGTCTTGGCAGTCTTCATGGCCTTGTCGATGGCCTTGAGCTTCTCGCGGGTCGACATGTCGGGCAGGTTGGCAATGTCGTTGGCCTTCTTCTTGGCCGCCTTGACCTTCTTGAGCGTCTGTCGGCGTTTGCGGGCGCGCGCTTCCGCCACCTTCTTGACCGGTTTCGTGGCAATGTCCATAAACTTTTCCTTCATCTGGTCCATGAGGTGCTTGGGGACGGTGAGCTGGGGGCGGTAGTGCCGCTCCTCGTCGTCCAGAAACCAGTCGGGGAGGTCGGTCGGGTCGTTCCACGCGTATCGATTGTACGAATCGTCCACCATTTCCTTAGCCTTGTGCTTCTTGAGCATCATGGTCGCAATCGCCATCGTCCGCGCCTTGTCTTCTTCATCGTAGTCCTCATGATCGCTGTCGTACTGCCGCGCGTCCATCACCGGTAGTTCCACGTCGGCCTTGACCACTTCAAACGCACTAGTCGAAGACACGGGGATGTGCGCGGCGCTTCCCATGCCCGCCTTGATCAACG
Organism: Aphanomyces astaci; assembly: GCF_000520075.1. NCBI lineage: Eukaryota > Oomycota > Saprolegniomycetes > Saprolegniales > Verrucalvaceae > Aphanomyces > Aphanomyces astaci. The sequence continues at coordinate 170,721 of NW_009798283.1, forward strand.
ACTCTTTTTCGTTCTTGCGCTGCAGTTGGAGCGCCGTCAGCGGCGTCTTCCGCGCCTCCTCCTTGGCGGTGGCGGTGGCTTCGTCATCCAGGAACCCGTCTTCATCGTCAGAAGCCAGCTTGGCCAACTCTTCATCTTCCAGACGCTGCTTCTTGGCGCCGCGGCGGTCCTTTCGCTCCAGAGCTTCCTTGCGCTTGAGATGGCGCTTCTCCTTGTCCGTCAAGGGCATAACCGGCACCGCGTCGCCGTCCTTGTCGACTACGACTTGGGGCAGCTCGTCCTTGACTTCGTCAAACAATGCATTGCCAGAAAACCAACGAGATGCCACCGCACTGGGGCGTTCGGGGCGTCTGAGCGAGACGACGAGGGGGTTGTTGGCTTTCTGGTTGTCATTTTCGTCGTCGCTGTCGTCCGAGCTCTAATAGATTCAATCACATGAGTATTATAAATAAAAATATATATAAAGTATTTTAAAAAAAAGGCAAAGTCGGAATGTTGGACTTTTGTAGGACCCCCAAAGCAACCAAAAGGACTGAGGGAGTCAGACATATAAAAGTCCGCGGGTGATCTGCCCATGGTTTGACAACTGAACAAGAGTACGGGAGAGGACTCGGAACAGATAACACGACATGGGGGCGGAGATAAACATACAAGCACGACATCAAACAGTGCGCACCTCTTCAGGGTTGATCTGCTTCCGATATGCTTCTTGGTCTCCATCAAACATTGCATGGTCTTCCACCAGGGCTTCCCCTGCCAACGCGCGCTTAGCAATCTTGGTTCGCTTCACCGCCTTCTTTGTCTTTTGGCCGTCGCCCTTGCGGGAGATGTAGTCGTCGTACAGCTTATCCATCTGGGACTCGAGCAGGGCATCGTAGCCGTTGTCATCGTCACTGCCATCTTCATCGTCGCCTTGCGCTGTACCGCGGCTACCTGGCGCCACAATGTCGTCGTCGCTGTCAGAAGCGTCCGAGATGTACGCTCCGTCGTCGACATCGGCCACGTTCTTGACCCCCAATTTCTTGAGGCTGAACGCTTGCATGTCGTCCGTGAGCTCAATGCCGGCTTCGTTCATGCCAAAAGCCGCGCGTACACGTTCCTTGGCCTTCTTTTCACGCTCCTAGAAGGTGGTATATACATACATTGTAAGCATGGATGAATGAATAGAAAAGGAAGAGCGAAGTAAGGTACTAAAAAGATTCGAAATGTGTGAGCCATAAACGGTATCGCACTCGCATAGTCCAAGGCGAGGAATACAGCTGAAGGATCAAGTGATTGTAGCTGACTTCAATAGTCGGTCCGTTCAAAGACCAATCGATGTTGACGGAGACAAGCAATGTCGAAACAACACGGACTTTTGGATACAGCAATATAATATATATATATATATATAAATCAAAACATATCAATGTGCGCATTGCGTCACAGCATTCCAAGCCCTAAAGGACCTGCAACTATGTGATCACAAGGCGACAGTTTGTTTGGGAGGTTTACGGGGGCGGGAGGGTTAGTCCATCGCACTGTCTACAGATGACAGCGGCTACTGGGAAGACTCCGGCGTCATCACATATGACGTGATATATATACATTGTTCACACATATAAACCACGTGACATACCTTTTTCTTTTCACGCTTCTTCTTGGCAAGGACGTTTGCACGTAGCTGAGCAAGTTCTTCACGAACGGCAGCGTTCTTCTCCTCCTCTGTGAGTTCACGAGCTGGAGTTGGTTCCACTGGCAACACGTCGACGTCTTCTTCGGGGGCAGCCGCCTTGAGTAGTTCGTCCTGGTACTTTTGCATTTTGGTGCGCCATTTCAACAGACTCTTAAAGTCCCCTTTGCCCAGCACCTATATATATAGATACACGAGACTTAGCCACCTTGTGATAGACATATAAATAAATATATATATATATAGACGAAATCAGACAGCACTGGTGTGCGTTGATCGTGCAGCAACGCCGCTGGCTCAAGGAGGGTTATCCCAAAGTTAATCGGGCGCCAAGACAACAACGGGCCGACATTCACGAGGGGAATTGCTTCATCACGTTTCGTCCAAATATGCAATACACACAAAAATACTTCTGAGACGTGGTTAGTTACCTTGAGATCGCTGAGACAGGCCTTGATTTCATGGGTGGTGGACGCATGATCTTTAAACATGTCGTCGTCAGGGCCAAACGCGATGGATGTGGCGTCTGTGAGCATGCGGATGGCGTCCATCGTGCCAACAAAGTCGGAGACTGTCAGTGTTCTCGTTAATGTCTGGCCAAGTGTCTCATCGTACCCTACACGCCACGATGACAGGTACATATGTCAGTCTCAACGATAATACACAAAGAATGATCACGTCATCAAAACGAAATGTCATAGTTCTCGACACCGCCCGGCATGTAGAGAAGACATGGAGGCGGTGCCGCTTGATGTTGCTCTAGGCTCCAGGTAGCGCTGGCGTATCCATAGAGGTACAGGATAGCCAGAGACTCTAGATAGTGAAGCCGACATTACAGAAAATGCGACGACGTTACCTTCACGGTGTCGCTTTTGCTGGCCATATTTGGGGTGGAAGATGGTTAACGCGCTGTCCTTTTCCTTCTCGAGCTGGGCAAACACGTGCTCGGGGTCGAGTAGCTTGGGATCAATGCTATGCGGGGCAAGGTAGTCTTCGCACACGACAAAGATTTCCGCCGACTCGTTACGCGACGACAGAGGCTTGGTGGCGCTGACCTTCTTGAACAGTTGCTTGAACACCCAGAGGAGGGCGTTGTAGTCTTGCGATCGAAACACCTTGGAGACAAAGGTCCCGCCCTTGCCCATCACGTCCACGGCGAGCTTGAGCGCGATCAGCGCCAGTTCGTTCTGGACGTACGCGTCCTTGGAGTACTCGGACCCGACGTTGGGCGCACCATCGCAGAGAACAACGTCCGCGGACCAGCTCTGCATCTCTTGCTTGATGATTTGGCGGCATCGCGCGGTCGTGATGTCGCATTCGTACGTCTTGACGCCGCGAATGGGCCGGATCGGCAAAAGATCTATCCCGAGGATGATCGACGACGCAGGCATGTACTTGGCTGCGACCTGACACCACCCCCCTGGCGCCGCACACAAGTCGATGCACACCTTGGCTTTGGAGAGGAAGTCATACTTCTTGTTGAGCTGGATCAGCTTGAACGCTGACCGAGCGCGGTACCCTTGCTGACGGGCCAAGTTGTAGTACTTGTCCTTGTCATGCTTCTTTCGCTTTACCATGTTGCCAGGAGATTGGAAAGTAGGTTAGTATGGAGCCGCTAGCCTCTCGACACCACTCAATCGTAGCCACGTTGAAAGCCACTTCAACTTGGACGCAGCCAACCAACCACTCATATGCCTTCCCTGTATATTGTGAACAACCTCCCTCCATTAAGTGAACAATTCAGCACTCGGATTCGCTGTTATTCATGGAGTTTACCGTATTATCCACCAATCATATGGTCGATAGCAATACTTTCAACAAGGCAGATTGCCGAAACTTTGTTTGTTATTGACTGACGTACGAAGTATTAATATTAATAACTAGTTACCGGTAGTACTGTATTATTGTGCTTTTCAACATTTCTGCCAGTAGTTTTAGCAGCTAATACATTGGCCAACCAGTCAAAGCGTGCAGAAGGTAAACTCTGTTCACCAAACGTTACCACAGTACAGTAACCAGAGTGAAATTATTACAGTGGTTATCATGTTGCGTTTGTACAAAAGGCGATTAGGCTTGTATGCTTGTGTTTGAATTCATAACTAGGCGTACATAACATTTCCTGATGCAGGTTACCGTCTGTGTCGTCCCGGGAATCTCGTCACAAAGACACCTAGACTAGGCGAAGCACAATTTGCGAAGGTCAGCTCTTCACATTCCCGACCTCAGAGGTATCTCAGTGGATTCAGCACCGATGGGGATGCTCTTAAGGGCGTGCTACATGCCCTTCTACTGGTATTTCAGCAATCCGTAGAGCAAACAGTATACCACTATGCTGCACTCAACATTGTGTGCACGGGGTACTAGTATGATGGCGAGAGAATGTGTCGTCAAGCTTTGCTTGAAGTAGGGTCTTACCGGTATTGAGATAGGCGAGCAGCAATGGGTTGAGGATATAAAAGTACGAATTGGGGTCGGGGGGTGGGCCAGCCAAACACGACGGAGGCATCAGACCCTTTGGCTTCTAGGTATTGCGCAAGTGGTAAGAAATCAAAGAAGGCCTCGTGGTATTCATAACGTTAGTACAAGTACATCGAACTTCGATTATGGACATTCGAGTAATCTGGCGCACATACGTTAGGCAAGAAAGTTCTTAAGGTTAGCCCACCCCACTGGCTTGTTTGAATGTAGTGCACTTGACAATGTTCTGATATCTTGTTCGGCGCGTTGTAGATGTTGGTACTACGTGAAAGCCAATTCGTCACGAAGAAGGCGGCAGTCTTTGGCCCATTCGCTGCATAACGGTAACGACGTTAAACTACACTTTGTATCGGCATTGTTGGCAATGCACATCAGTGCCTCTAGTCACCGGATCGGAGCGGTGGAATAACAGTCTGCCCTGATTACATACCGACTGGCTCACACGGTGAAATTCGTCCATCACCACCAACCCATAATGTAGCACGGTTAGCCCACTGCGAGAGACTTCAACTACTGCGAGTTCTTATGTGGCTTTGCAAGGGCAATGCACGACAAAAACGTAACTGGCGGATGAATGTCCGATGATACAGGTACGACCGACACACATGTGAGCAACTTCAACGTCCCACCGACAGCGGTCCATGGTATGGAAAGCCTGAACGGGGTTGGAGTGATGAGTATGCACTTATAGATCAAGACATTAGGGCTGTCATCATGCCAGAGCAACCTGGTGTCCAGGTTATCGTCGTGGGAGTATGCTCGTGGTCATCATGAGAACGTTACTCCTGAAGTGTATTAGCAACCAGGTTGCTTGGTAAGTTGAGAGTGGGTGAAACACGAGAGAGTGAGCGGGAAAAGGCTACTACTGTAGGTGGACTGGCTCTGCCTGTTCTGTCTCATTTGGATGACATTCAATTGCCAACCCTCACTCGCCTACATAAAAGTATTGCGTTCATGGTCAGGGGCACCCCCATGCCGCCATCGACGGAGGTCAGCAGCCATGACATCACGATCAGTGAGTGCCCGCACGACCCGCTCCCGTGCCATGGCAGCATAGACAGCAGCAGTGACTTCTCCTTCTTGCAATCTCCCGACCACGCCGCCAACCCGCACGCGACGTCGTGGTCCACGCGCTGTTGCCGCGCGTACAGTCCGCTGCGCATGCTGGTGATGTGCCTGATCGTCGCCGTGTCGTTTGCCGCCGTGATCTTCCTTGGGTTTGTCATGCAGCAAGAGGTGACAAAAGACTCTGCGTCGCTCAACGCGTCCGACTTTCCTGAAGTGACCGCGTTCGACATCTTTGTGTTTAGTTTGCCCAACTCGTGCCGCGTCCTGAGCATCCTCGGCGTGCTCACAGTCATGTTGTGCTACGTGTTGAAGCCAACGTTCCGGTTCAACTCGATGCCGCTCATCATGCCGCTGCTACTGTCGCAGCTGGGTTTCTTGGCGAGTCGGTTCTACGTGGCCATCGCCCCACTTCTCACATTGCCAGACAGGAACAGTCAATGGAATAGCACCAACCACCAAGCGTTCATGTGCCGGACCACCGACTACTGCGGTCTTCCCAGCAGCATCCTCAGCACGACCTTCAACTTGAGCCAAATTGCGTTTACGATTGCCATCACGTTGCGACTGCTGCAGTCGGTGGGGTCGCCCGTCGAAGCACTTTGCGACACGAGGCACATGGACAGGAAGCTCAATCGGTGGATCGCGCTCGTCTTGAGCTTGTCCGTTGCGGTGGCGGTGGCCATCTCATTCGCCACACACCCGGACGACGCCACCACCGCCAAACAGCAGAAGAAGCAGCCCAACCTGTGTCGGTACAACAACCACGTGTGCATGAGCCCAGAGACGCAAATGCTCAACAACATGATTGCGCCGGCCATCGGGCTAGCCACTGTCACCGCGCTGTACTTTCGCATTCGCGCTAAGATTCACGACTTGTACCCGGCGAACGCCCGCCGCACGTTCAAGTCGGTCGCGACGTACCACGTCATGGTATTTGTCGTCACGTGGGGCATCTCGTTGTTTTTGTTTTCGCTGCTGACGGTTCTGAGGCAACTGCCGGACCCAAATCCAAAGCGGACCACGGCGCCGTGGCCGCTTCACTCGAAAGTCAACTTGGAAGCTGTGCGTACCAAGATGCAGTTCATGCTGCTCACGTTTGTCCCATACGACCTCCAGGGGTTTCTCACCAGCGTCGTGGCCATCTGCAGCTACTTTCGCCTTCGAACGCGGTTCGACCTGGGCCTGAGTCTCAAAGCCATCAACCCGTCGTCGATCGAGTTTGACGAACCCCTCGCTATCCTCGGCCAAGGCGCGTTCGCTGTCGTGGTCAAGGCTACGTGGTTCCCGTCGCGGCAGCTCGAGTACGGCACTGTGCTCGGCTGCTTGTTCCCTATGACTGCCGCCAAGAGCTCGACCAGCACTGACAACCACCCTCGACGACGACCCATGTCTCCCCATGACAACACGAGTGTGCGCGTCGCAGTCAAAACGTTCAAGCTCGAACGCAACGGCGCCAACTCGACGCTGAATGGGATCCAGGAAGAAGCGTACTTGGCGTCCAAGCTCATCCACCCCAACATCATGGCCACGTACGGGTGCTACACGGTAGGCTCGACGCTCTACCTTGTGTGCGAATACCTCGGCGGCGGCACCCTCCAAGACGTGATCGACACGGCACAGCCATTGCCGTACGAACAAGTGCTGCTGTACGCGCTGCAAATTGCCTCTGGCATGGAGTTTCTCCACGGGTTGGCGGTGCCCGTGATCCATCGGTATATGTATGATGTCTCTCGTCCTACATGTACAGTACTGGCTAACACGTACACTATTTTTTTGACGGACTGTAGCGATCTGAAGCCCCTCAACTGCTGCTTTGACCAAACTCACTCGACGCTCAAGCTCGTGGACTTTGGGTTCTCGAGGCTGTTCCGGGCCGACCCGAAACAAGCCGCCAGCAACACGACGCCGCGCCCGACGACGTGCACTGACAGGGAAATGGAATCGCGCCGCACCAACCTACCGCTGTTTAGCAGCGCCACGTCCCGGTTTTCACGCGTTCCAGAGCAACTCGGGGACTCGGGGCACACGTGCCCGTCGTTGCTGCTCACGTCGCGCGTGGGGACGGTGTGTTGGGCGGCGCCCGAAGTGCTCTCAGAGGACGAACAGACGCGGTACAGCCTCAAGGTGGACGTGTACAGCTTCGGCATCATATGTTGGCAGCTGTACACTGGCAAGCAGCCCTTCAGCGACATCCCTGGCAGCGTCTTGGCCGTGGAGGAGGCGGTGCTGCAAGGCACGCGGCCCCGAATCCCCGACGACTGCCCCGTGCACTTTGCCAAGCTCATGCGGCGCGCGTGGCATGCCAATCCGGACCGCCGCCCGTCGTTCGTGGACGTCGTGCGCGTGCTCGCGGCCGAGCTCAACCAGTTCCACATGTTTGGCACTGTGCGCAGCGAACCCAAGAGTCCATGCGACTGGGACTAACTAGGCTTCTATTTAACGAGCTACTACTATTTATGTGTCTGTTGTCATGTTCGACTGGTGTTTGCAAGATGCCTACTAGTATGGAATATGGCTTGCCAAACCTCTGTCATATATCGGGGGCCCAAAGTAAGGTAGAGGGCCCGCTGATGTGTACTGTAGTTGGGGTTATGGATGTCGGACATGAAAAGCACAGCCTTAGCATACAATAATATCGACACCTGCTTCGAATGCGACACATAAATAGTAGTAGCTCGTTAAATAGAAGCCTAGTTAGTCCCAGTCGCATGGACTCTTGGGTTCGCTGCGCACAGTGCCAAACATGTGGAACTGGTTGAGCTCGGCCGCGAGCACGCGCACGACGTCCACGAACGACGGGCGGCGGTCCGGATTGGCATGCCACGCGCGCCGCATGAGCTTGGCAAAGTGCACGGGGCAGTCGTCGGGGATTCGGGGCCGCGTGCCTTGCAGCACCGCCTCCTCCACGGCCAAGACGCTGCCAGGGATGTCGCTGAAGGGCTGCTTGCCAGTGTACAGCTGCCAACATATGATGCCGAAGCTGTACACGTCCACCTTGAGGCTGTACCGCGTCTGTTCGTCCTCTGAGAGCACTTCGGGCGCCGCCCAACACACCGTCCCCACGCGCGACGTGAGCAGCAACGACGGGCACGTGTGCCCCGAGTCCCCGAGTTGCTCTGGAACGCGTGAAAACCGGGACGTGGCGCTGCTAAACAGCGGTAGGTTGGTGCGGCGCGATTCCATTTCCCTGTCAGTGCACGTCGTCGGGCGCGGCGTCGTGTTGCTGGCGGCTTGTTTCGGGTCGGCCCGGAACAGCCTCGAGAACCCAAAGTCCACGAGCTTGAGCGTCGAGTGAGTTTGGTCAAAGCAGCAGTTGAGGGGCTTCAGATCGCTACAGTCCGTCAAAAAAATAGTGTACGTGTTAGCCAGTACTGTACATGTAGGACGAGAGACATCATACATATACCGATGGATCACGGGCACCGCCAACCCGTGGAGAAACTCCATGCCAGAGGCAATTTGCAGCGCGTACAGCAGCACTTGTTCGTACGGCAATGGCTGTGCCGTGTCGATCACGTCTTGGAGGGTGCCGCCGCCGAGGTATTCGCACACAAGGTAGAGCGTCGAGCCTACCGTGTAGCACCCGTACGTGGCCATGATGTTGGGGTGGATGAGCTTGGACGCCAAGTACGCTTCTTCCTGGATCCCATTCAGCGTCGAGTTGGCGCCGTTGCGTTCGAGCTTGAACGTTTTGACTGCGACGCGCACACTCGTGTTGTCATGGGGAGACATGGGTCGTCGTCGAGGGTGGTTGTCAGTGCTGGTCGAGCTCTTGGCGGCAGTCATAGGGAACAAGCAGCCGAGCACAGTGCCGTACTCGAGCTGCCGCGACGGGAACCACGTAGCCTTGACCACGACAGCGAACGCGCCTTGGCCGAGGATAGCGAGGGGTTCGTCAAACTCGATCGACGACGGGTTGATGGCTTTGAGACTCAGGCCCAGGTCGAACCGCGTTCGAAGGCGAAAGTAGCTGCAGATGGCCACGACGCTGGTGAGAAACCCCTGGAGGTCGTATGGGACAAACGTGAGCAGCATGAACTGCATCTTGGTACGCACAGCTTCCAAGTTGACTTTCGAGTGAAGCGGCCACGGCGCCGTGGTCCGCTTTGGATTTGGGTCCGGCAGTTGCCTCAGAACCGTCAGCAGCGAAAA
>NW_009798283.1:180190-198496 GCF_000520075.1 Aphanomyces astaci
TTTTCGCTGCTGACGGTTCTGAGGCAACTGCCGGACCCAAATCCAAAGCGGACCACGGCGCCGTGGCCGCTTCACTCGAAAGTCAACTTGGAAGCTGTGCGTACCAAGATGCAGTTCATGCTGCTCACGTTTGTCCCATACGACCTCCAGGGGTTTCTCACCAGCGTCGTGGCCATCTGCAGCTACTTTCGCCTTCGAACGCGGTTCGACCTGGGCCTGAGTCTCAAAGCCATCAACCCGTCGTCGATCGAGTTTGACGAACCCCTCGCTATCCTCGGCCAAGGCGCGTTCGCTGTCGTGGTCAAGGCTACGTGGTTCCCGTCGCGGCAGCTCGAGTACGGCACTGTGCTCGGCTGCTTGTTCCCTATGACTGCCGCCAAGAGCTCGACCAGCACTGACAACCACCCTCGACGACGACCCATGTCTCCCCATGACAACACGAGTGTGCGCGTCGCAGTCAAAACGTTCAAGCTCGAACGCAACGGCGCCAACTCGACGCTGAATGGGATCCAGGAAGAAGCGTACTTGGCGTCCAAGCTCATCCACCCCAACATCATGGCCACGTACGGGTGCTACACGGTAGGCTCGACGCTCTACCTTGTGTGCGAATACCTCGGCGGCGGCACCCTCCAAGACGTGATCGACACGGCACAGCCATTGCCGTACGAACAAGTGCTGCTGTACGCGCTGCAAATTGCCTCTGGCATGGAGTTTCTCCACGGGTTGGCGGTGCCCGTGATCCATCGGTATATGTATGATGTCTCTCGTCCTACATGTACAGTACTGGCTAACACGTACACTATTTTTTTGACGGACTGTAGCGATCTGAAGCCCCTCAACTGCTGCTTTGACCAAACTCACTCGACGCTCAAGCTCGTGGACTTTGGGTTCTCGAGGCTGTTCCGGGCCGACCCGAAACAAGCCGCCAGCAACACGACGCCGCGCCCGACGACGTGCACTGACAGGGAAATGGAATCGCGCCGCACCAACCTACCGCTGTTTAGCAGCGCCACGTCCCGGTTTTCACGCGTTCCAGAGCAACTCGGGGACTCGGGGCACACGTGCCCGTCGTTGCTGCTCACGTCGCGCGTGGGGACGGTGTGTTGGGCGGCGCCCGAAGTGCTCTCAGAGGACGAACAGACGCGGTACAGCCTCAAGGTGGACGTGTACAGCTTCGGCATCATATGTTGGCAGCTGTACACTGGCAAGCAGCCCTTCAGCGACATCCCTGGCAGCGTCTTGGCCGTGGAGGAGGCGGTGCTGCAAGGCACGCGGCCCCGAATCCCCGACGACTGCCCCGTGCACTTTGCCAAGCTCATGCGGCGCGCGTGGCATGCCAATCCGGACCGCCGCCCGTCGTTCGTGGACGTCGTGCGCGTGCTCGCGGCCGAGCTCAACCAGTTCCACATGTTTGGCACTGTGCGCAGCGAACCCAAGAGTCCATGCGACTGGGACTAACTAGGCTTCTATTTAACGAGCTACTACTATTTATGTGTCGCATTCGAAGCAGGTGTCGATATTATTGTATGCTAAGGCTGTGCTTTTCATGTCCGACATCCATAACCCCAACTACAGTACACATCAGCGGGCCCTCTACCTTACTTTGGGCCCCCGATATATGACAGAGGTTTGGCAAGCCATATTCCATACTAGTAGGCATCTTGCAAACACCAGTCGAACATGACAACAAGACACATAAATAGTAGTAGCTCGTTAAATAGAAGCCTAGTTAGTCCCAGTCGCATGGACTCTTGGGTTCGCTGCGCACAGTGCCAAACATGTGGAACTGGTTGAGCTCGGCCGCGAGCACGCGCACGACGTCCACGAACGACGGGCGGCGGTCCGGATTGGCATGCCACGCGCGCCGCATGAGCTTGGCAAAGTGCACGGGGCAGTCGTCGGGGATTCGGGGCCGCGTGCCTTGCAGCACCGCCTCCTCCACGGCCAAGACGCTGCCAGGGATGTCGCTGAAGGGCTGCTTGCCAGTGTACAGCTGCCAACATATGATGCCGAAGCTGTACACGTCCACCTTGAGGCTGTACCGCGTCTGTTCGTCCTCTGAGAGCACTTCGGGCGCCGCCCAACACACCGTCCCCACGCGCGACGTGAGCAGCAACGACGGGCACGTGTGCCCCGAGTCCCCGAGTTGCTCTGGAACGCGTGAAAACCGGGACGTGGCGCTGCTAAACAGCGGTAGGTTGGTGCGGCGCGATTCCATTTCCCTGTCAGTGCACGTCGTCGGGCGCGGCGTCGTGTTGCTGGCGGCTTGTTTCGGGTCGGCCCGGAACAGCCTCGAGAACCCAAAGTCCACGAGCTTGAGCGTCGAGTGAGTTTGGTCAAAGCAGCAGTTGAGGGGCTTCAGATCGCTACAGTCCGTCAAAAAAATAGTGTACGTGTTAGCCAGTACTGTACATGTAGGACGAGAGACATCATACATATACCGATGGATCACGGGCACCGCCAACCCGTGGAGAAACTCCATGCCAGAGGCAATTTGCAGCGCGTACAGCAGCACTTGTTCGTACGGCAATGGCTGTGCCGTGTCGATCACGTCTTGGAGGGTGCCGCCGCCGAGGTATTCGCACACAAGGTAGAGCGTCGAGCCTACCGTGTAGCACCCGTACGTGGCCATGATGTTGGGGTGGATGAGCTTGGACGCCAAGTACGCTTCTTCCTGGATCCCATTCAGCGTCGAGTTGGCGCCGTTGCGTTCGAGCTTGAACGTTTTGACTGCGACGCGCACACTCGTGTTGTCATGGGGAGACATGGGTCGTCGTCGAGGGTGGTTGTCAGTGCTGGTCGAGCTCTTGGCGGCAGTCGTAGGGAACAAGCAGCCGAGCACAGTGCCGTACTCGAGCTGCCGCGACGGGAACCACGTAGCCTTGACCACGACAGCGAACGCGCCTTGGCCGAGGATAGCGAGGGGTTCGTCAAACTCGATCGACGACGGGTTGATGGCTTTGAGACTCAGGCCCAGGTCGAACCGCGTTCGAAGGCGAAAGTAGCTGCAGATGGCCACGACGCTGGTGAGAAACCCCTGGAGGTCGTATGGGACAAACGTGAGCAGCATGAACTGCACCTTGCGCTTGATCGCGTCGAGCGCCGCGCGGCTGGGGGGGGCAAACGCTGCCGCGGATCGTGTCTTGAGAGTCGGGTCGGGCAGTTGCCTCAGAACCGTCAGCAGCGAAAACGAAAACAACGAGATGCCCCACGTGACGACAAACACCAGGATCAAGTACGTCGCGACCGACTTGAACGTGCGGCGGGCGTTCGCCGGGTACAAGTCGTGAATGTTGGCGCGAATGCGAAAGTACAGCGCGGTGACAGTGCCTAGCCCGATAGCCGGCGCCACCATGTTGTTGAGAAGCTGGGTTTCCGCGCTCGTACATACCCACGGGTTGTACTGGCATGCCGTGGGCGAAGGCGGCTGTGGCGGCTCGGTGGCGAACGTGATGGCCACGGCCACCGCGCACGACAAGGCGACGATGCCGATGATCCACCGATTGATCTGCTTGTCGATGTGGCGGGTGTCACATAGCGCCTCGACGGGGGTCCCCACCGACTGCAGCAGCCGCCACGTAATGGCCACGGTAAACGCGATCTGACTCAGGTTGAACGTCGTACTGAGGATGCTGCTCGTGAGTCCGCAGTAGACTGTAGGCTTGCACACGGGTGTGTAGACAAACCTGGACGCCTTTGTGGTGGTGGTGACAGGAACGACGTGGTCGGACGAGAAGATGGACGCAACCGCCACGAGAAACTTGGACGTGAGCAGACCCAGCTGCGACAGAAGCAGCGGCAGCATGAGCGGCATCGCGTTGAACCGAAACGTTTCGTTCCATGTGTAGTACAACAGCACGCTCGTGACGCTCAGCAGCGATAGGATGCGGCACGTGTTGGGCAAGCTAAACACCATCGCATCCCATGTCGTCTTGTGGAATCCCGTCAGAATCGGCGGCGATGATGACGACACGTCGCGGTTTGGTGTGGGGGTGATCCCGTTGAACTCGGTGCTGACAATGTACCCGAGGAGAACGCTCGCAGCCACCGCCGCCGCAACCAACAGACACGCGACCAACATGCGCGTGGGCGTGTACATGCGGCAACACCGCGTTCTCCACGACTCGAGGCCCGTCGACAAGGGCTTTGTGGGCGATTGAAGAAACGAAAAGTCGCTGTCGCTGCTGCCTCCGCGGTCCCTATGGAGATGTTGAAATGTAATGGTGGACACAGCTACGTCATGCTCACGTACTTGCAGGCGGCACTCACGTCGAGTGCGTCGGGAGTAGAAGGCCTTGGTTGGTCGTCGATGTTCATGTGCGTCGCCCCTCGCGTTGAACGATGCGCTTGTCGACCAGGTCGGATGTTGCCTCCGCGCCAAATCCAGTTCCATCCACGAAATAAGCCCTAGACAGGCGGCTGTTTCTGAAAATCGAGCCAGCGACTGAAACATAATATTCGTTTTTCTCACATTATTTTGAATTTTTCGGCATTATTTTTCGCCGCCCGCCAAGATACGGTAGCGCCTGTCAATGCATGTATGTACCACCAACAAGAGCCCCCTCTGTCTTTCTCTCGTGATACCCTCAAGCCTTTAGCCTTTCTAGTGTCAGGTCGGAGATGTAGCGACGTCGGTCGAGCAGTCGTGGAATATTAATTGTTGGGGAGGTAGAAACAATATATTTGGTATTGGTAATTAATTCGATTTCAAAATGGACTGGGGCTGCCAAGCAAAATCGACGGAGTAATCGACGGACTGAAGTACCCAATGAATTGTTCGAATAAAAACCTTTCGACCAATCAAATTACAGGCGTATCCGGTGCATTTGCCAAGCTTCTCCATGTTGTATCGGACAGGACAGTGAGTATAGTTAGTTCAAGTAAAATGACCCTCGACGATTTCGTCGAATCTACCAAAAATACCAAATTTAGCTCAAAAGGGCAATATATCTCGAAACGCAAACTTATCTGCGAATAAATTGCAGAAAATGGCGAAACCAATTTTGGGCTAAATGGGTTTATCCCAACGAGACATTTTCTCAAAAACGCCAAATATCAGTTTTTGTAAATATTCATATCGTGTGCCGGATACATTACAATTACCGGATGAACTTGATTGCCAGAACCGCTCAAAGGATGCCGCGGCAGTTCGCTCTGGGTAAGTCGGTGGCAGCTCCATCACCCCTGGACGGCATGTGACCTAGACCTTGACGTGTGTAGATGCTTTTTGCTTGCGTCAATTCGACGACCCCAACTACAAAGGGACCCAACTGCATCATGACAAGGCTGCGTTTGAGGCCAAAATCAACCAGCTCTTTGACGACAACGAGGTCACCCTCGTCGACGGGTCTGTAATAGCTTTTCATCCATTGTTATCTGTTGACGGTGCTATATGCGTGTAGCTACGCTCCTTTTTGCAAGCACTTGTTCGTCCCCAACTTTGTCGGCGCGCGGCTGAGTTCGGCGGCCATCACCGCCGACAACGCCCACTTGTTGCAAAGCGATTACGTGTCGCGCGTGCCCGCAGAACTGCCTGTGTACGATACCCTTCTGCCTGATGCTTGCTCTCATTCCAGTGTCCGTAGCTTGGTACGATGGTTTCCCGTGTCGCAGGTCACTCCCGCGGTCGCGCAATACCTGGACGTGATTCTCTACAGTCGCGCGCAAATCGAAGCCGAGAACCGCGCGACGGGCCACGAGCCCGACGCCGCCAACGCCGACGTTCCATGGGGGATCATCTCCGTGAAAGCGCAAGACGTGCCGTATGAACTGCCCATGAACCCCATCACCATGATGCGGAATGCGCTGGGGAAGGACGAAGGCGGGTCGGGCGTGCCGTTGACGCGCGACGCGTACTTGGAAGCGGTGGCGTACTGGTCGAAAAATGCTGTCCTGCAGTGAGAATTTCGATTTGATACTACGTAGTAGTTAGTAGTCGATATATTGATTGAATCCTTGTCCGACTACTAGTACTTGAATCAACAACAAACGACGCCTAATTTACTGTGACATGGGTTCAAACGCGTAAGGTTATCACACTGCGATGCGTATTGTTCGGGGCAGCGTGCGGGGCTATATCAATAGTCGTCTTGTCCGCAGATTCCCATGCTGTCGAACCGGCACCTCTTCCTGCTCCATGTATATAGTACTTCCCGATGACACAATGCTTGTCTTTACTAGTACGACCATATGGATAGTGCTCAGGGTTGGATCGTTGCAGTGTCTCATACGCTGACTCGAGTGGCTCATTTGCCACGTCATCAATGGTACAGTACTATTCATAGGGTGTATGCCAACGACGGTCGAAATCTACACACTCTAGCGGTTCGACGATAAACGAGGCGCTATGGAAGGACAACAAACGACATTGGGGGGGGGGTGACCGATAATTCTGGCCAAATCATCGAGGTAGCGCTCACTGCTGCCACGCGTGGGCGAGCTTGAGGTGATAGCTCAGCACGGACTGCGTCGAGTCGCTGTCGGCTACATCAACTTGGTGTTGCTTGGCTAGTGCCATCTCGGCGAGTTCGTGGCGCAAGTCGAGGGGAGGCAGCACACACGTGGACGTTGTTGATCGTGACAGGAGGGGCGTCTTCCCTTTCGACGACCCCCCCTTGCGTGACTTTACTGCTGCTGCTGTTGCTGCTGGCTTGAGCAGCAACGTAGGCATGGACAACGACCTCTCCATGATGGTGTCCGCGGTGTGAATCGTTCGCTTCTTGCGCGTGTGCGTGGTCCTGGCCACTTGATTCAGTTTACCAATGTCATGCAGCACAACGTCTACCACATGGCAAAGTTAGGCGGCAGTGGGCAAACACACCAATAGCGCCGTACCCAACGACACATTCGAGTCTTCGTCATTGTCGGGCTGTTGAAGAGCCCGCCGCTCGTTCCGAGACACAAGTTGACCGAGGGTTTGAAATCGTGTGGCGGTGCGCGGGGTGACCATCGCATCGACGCTGTTGGGGCTCGTCGTTGTTGTCCGTGGCTGGCGTGAGGCGGGGGTCGCGGGAGTGGACAGTTTGGACGACTACAAACACACACAGTACCACTCAAATGACCAACACAACCATTAGTGGTTGTTCGATTACCATGTTGGGATAACTTTGAGGCCCTTGGTGGTTGGGGGGTTTAACGTCCAAGTTCTGCAGCAACGCCGTCACGCCTCGCACTTGCTGCAACACGGCGTTGGCCTGGACTTGTTGCTGTTGTAGCCGCAACGACCGGTCCACGGGGAGCCGCCACGGAGCATGCACTAGGAAGTTTGATATGTGCATTGGTTTCCTTCCGAACATGCCAAATGAGTATCAACACAAACACTTAGAGAACGATGTAGCAATAAGCCTTTGTACTAAACTTATACTAATAAGTGATTGATTCGATTGGAACGTCCCCCACAAACGCCCCAAATATTTTTTTTCTGATAGGGTAATCCAACTTCACTAAACAAGCTACAAATGTGATATTGTCATTCATTCATTGGATTCATTCATCATCATCATCCTGGTGTTCCCCGCAGGTGGTAGAGCCGCCATATATTTATTAGAGGTACATGGAACTTTCGTCGCCAGATAGACATTACGCCCCTTTTACCTGGCTGCCGCCGCGTTGCAAAGTAGTCTAGGGTACCTTGGTCGACCCCGTCGACACTCCACGCCTGGATTTTCCCCGTGGCGACGCATGTGAGCACCGAATACACGTCGAGGGTGACTGAGGCTTTGGCGAGTTTGGTGACACCGCCGCCGTCCACTTGCCACTGGACGTCGCTCGCCACAGGCGCTGGGGACGCGCTCGCGAGTTTGGCGGACCGCGCCGACTTGGCCATGGTGTCCCACGCCACGTCTGTGTGGGTATGTCGTCCAGACGTTGCTGACGAAGTTGTGGAAGCTACAGACGGCGTGCTGCAACGTGTGGCTGTGACGGGCTGGCGAGATGGCAGCGCTGTCACAAACGTTGCTTCGGTCGTGACACCATCGTCGTCACCGTCTGCATCGTTGGCGACGAGACCGCTGCCGACAATTGCATCGTACGGGAGCGTCCACCGCGTCACTTGGCCGGCTTCGTCGCCAGCGAATATCAGCACCCCGGGGGGTTCGTCAGTAGTCTACACCCGAAACAATAAAAACGGTGCAAGGATGAAGGGCATTTCGAAAATGTCAAACGAAGTGACGGGGGTACACGTGTAGGTAGAAATCCGTACAGCGAGGGGTAATGTCAGTAGACTGGTGATGGCAGGTGCGTGGGCGGCCAGAGACGGCGCAGGGATCATCGAAGGAGAAAGAGGCCACTGTGTGAGCTGGAAAAGACAACCTAGGCTACATCCTGCGTGAAAACTCAATCGACTTGGCACGCACAGCGCGACGTACCTGGAGGCCGGGGACGGTCGCACGCCCCACACAAACACTTCGCCCGTGCTCAGACCGGCCACAAGGCCCGGGTAACCGGGTAGGAACACCACGCAGCTGATTTCCGCCGTCGGGTCGGGCGCGACACACGTTTGCACCAACACTGACGAATCAAAATCCCACAACTGCACGTAACTCTCCTGTCGTCGTCGTACGCGTTTATCAGCAAAAACGACATGGGCATATATATATAACTGCCACATCATGTACCCCAATGGAACAGGAAGACACAGTCGCAATGAGGCGCAGTGAGTCGCTGGAGACGCTTGTAAGTACGTCGATGTCTGGAGAGTGCGACGACGAAGTTGGGGCGACGCTGCTTGATGCTACGATCGCCATCTATTCAATGAGCACATATTTGGAACCAAACCCAGCAAATACTGACCAACGAAGCAACAGACGCACCGTGTGCCGGCGTTGTCGGGGGGGAAGCAGCGCTACGGCGGGGGACAGTCGGAGGGATCGAAGGAGCACGGACAAGGGCGCCCCCGCAAATGGCACGTAGTACCCGTGGGCGTTGTTTTCGTCGCAAATGTGAATGGTGGCGTCGATAGCAGTCGAGACGACGCACTTTGAACTGGCCACGTACGACAGCGACGAAATCTACTCGTAAAATGACACCAAACACGTCTTGCAAAGTGCTGTCGAACCGCTTGGGCATGGGGGTCGAGCTCCTTCATGAGGTTGCCGTTGACGAGGTTCACCACGAGCACTTGGCCAGCGTCGTCCCCGACGATGAGCTTGCGCTCTCGGTCGTCCAGGCACACGGCTGTGACGCTGTGTGTGGCGGGTTTGCCGTTGTAGATCACGTGCAATTCGTATGTTTTGCGCATGTCACCCGAGGCCATGTCCCACAAGATCAGGCGGTGGTCTACACGTGTGGTGTGTGACGTAATTGCACACGACGTGCGACGCGGTGATGGATTCCTTTACATGTGGCCGCAAGGATCACGTTGAACGTGGCGTTAAAATCGACAAACAAAAACTCTTCGCGCTCGCGGACAAGCGCGCAATCGTGGAACTCGACCGACTTGCCCGCGCACATCAGCAGAGCATCGGCTTGGGGGGATGTGGGCCACACCACTTGACACCGCAACGTGCTGATGTGCTGCGACGTGTGGAACGTCTAGTCATATTCGACATGTATTTGTGTTTTGGCAGTGTTTTGTACAAGAACAACATGGCCATGTCATTCGACGGATGGATGGATGGATGGATGGGGTATATGTATTGCCAACAAGAGTGTTTATGCGATACAGGGAACCAACCACGTACCTGCAAGCAATCCCACGTCGAGACACTCCACACTCGCATCATGCCACCTTCGTCCCCCGACACCAAATGGCTTTCCGAGTCCACGGTCGTGACTGCACATAGCTATAATAATACCAAGCAGTTCAAACTGTTTTGTGTTTGCTTGATATGAATCATGAATTTTAAACCATTCAACAAAGTGCTGCTACTACGTACTGCTGCGTGGTGGCCACTCAACGCCCGGTCCAAGAGAACTCTGGCGTTTTCGTCATCGAAATGCCACACCAGCACCTCCATCGTCGACTCTTCAGCAAATGAGTAGTGCCCCATGCTTGCGAGGTACCCAAATTTGACCGAGTACGTCAGCCCTTTGACCCCTAACTCAACAAAACCCATACATAAATCCACGTCATCGATTGTACGAAACAAAGTGATGCCTCCACCTTTTTCATGCGCATCTACAACGATGTTGTGGGATGGGTGCTGACTCTCCTTCGCCATATCGTGCACTGTGATCGTTCCATCCATCGACCCAATGGCCACGGCGGTCCGCGTCGACCGCTTGACGACACACAGCGCAGTCACGTGCTTGACGCCAACGTCTAGGGGCACGCGCTCCAGCGTGGCAATGTCCAACGCCGTCACAAACGTAAACTGGTGCTGCTGCGGCTTCTTGGCCGTGGTTTTGTACGTGGACTGCGTCGTGGCGGCCAAAAGAAGTTGGTGCGACGGCACCCACGTTAGCACTTCTTGCGGCACGGCCATATCCACTCGCTGCAACGGAATCGGGTTGTACAAGCGAGTGACGTCCCATACTGTGATGCACCCCGTGGTCAAGTACGACGAAATCGCCAGACTCGATCGCGTCGCAATGTCTTCAATGTAAAGCACCTACGCAACGAGAAAAAATCTGGAGTTCAAAGGGGAAAACTGAGGGGATATTAGTGGGAAGATTAAACAACGAACTTTATGCGCTTGGTATGCCGTGTGCAGTCGAATCGTCGACGCAAACCGAGGCTCCACGTCTCGATCGTGGCCAAACAAGTAAATGTGCACCACATCCGACGCGTGCTCGTAGTAGGCCAACGCCTGGCGACCAGCTAAGATGGTAACTTGTTGGATGTACGTGCGGTCGGCCGCCATCGGTTGAATTGAGTTCGCAGCCTCCCCTTTGAACACCAGGGGGCTGTACAGTTTGATGGTGGCTTGCGCTACGATGGCTTCTTCGGCCTTGGCAATACCCGCATCCACAATGTACCTACAAGTCCGTTGGAGGTGGAGTGAGTCGTCTCAATCGGGACGCACCCTGCAAACTCGTCCCATTCCAGCGACCCGTCGCCGTTGACGTCGATGGTCTCGTACAGTTCGATCACGGATATGACAAACTCGAGCTACAACGACACTCAACCAACGAATCAACCACGAATCATACTTCGTTGTGGATGTGGTCGTGCAGACACTTCATCATGATAAACACAAACTCGTCGACACTCAGTGGTCGCACAAACTTGTTCTTGAGACGTTTGACGTCGTCGGTGCTCAGCACCATCATTATGTCCATGGCGCTTCACGATTCCGCGGCCAGCGTTTCAAGTTAAGGACATGAAACGTCTGACTTTGAAATCGCGGCATGCCGTTACTTCATTACAGTCTGCTAATGCCTCATTCACAGGTGTACGAGGAATGCCTGCGAATTCGACATTGAACGGATAAACCACACCGAGTTTCTTTTGTCCTAGAGTACCACAAGTATGGGAGCGATCATGTCGATTCGCCACGTCATGCACGTGATTGATGTCCAATAAGTGGGATAAAAACTGATGTCAGCAGTGGGATTTGAACCCACGAGTGCGAACACAGTAGAACTTGAGTCTAACCCCTTGGACCGCTCGGGCACACTGACTTTCCCCGCTCTGCTCAATCCCTCAAAATTGTAGTCCACTCTAGCTCCAAGAGGCCAGGAGTATTGGTAGTAAAATATCAATATATTCCCTTTGACAACGGGCACACTGACTTGTTTTTCTCACTAGAATTTAATACTAGGTATTTATAATTAATACAAAGATGGGGTTTGTAAGAAAAATGACACTACAGTATGGCTGGCATCTTGACTCCTGCTGAAGTGATGCAGTGTGATGCTTTGTTCGAATTTTAGTGAAACGTCGCGAAAGTCCAACTTGTGGTGGCACCAAACTACAATGTGGTGGCTTGCACTGTCGTCATCATTCGTGGCTGTTGTAGCATCCACACGCCCAATTCCCAACCATACTGTTCCCCTTCTTCACTCTATCCTGGATGCTGAAATACACGTGGTGGAGTCACTTTTGGGGTTATATAACCAGCAAGCGCGGACGTTGGCATTATCCATACCGGTAGCACAACCGACAAGTCAGCCAGCCAACCTCAAAGCTCCACCGACTGCTGGATTGAAAACGTGGCAGCATCTGGAACCCCCCTCAGCTGAGCCCCATCACGGCTTGGACACCGTGTTGGTGGACAAGGCATCCCACTTGTTTGCCCCTGACGTCACGGCGCTCCAGCTGCTCTCGTGGCGTGTTCACACAGCCGGACGTCGACGAAAACTGGTCGACACCGACGTCGAAACCGTCGACTACTTGGCCGTGGCTCGAACAAGTGGGCTGTTGGAGCTGCGCAACCCTCGGACATTTGAGTTGTTGTGGCAACTCCACACTCGTATCAAGTGTATCACATCCATCCATCAACTGGCTGGGACTCGAAGTGCGTTGGCACTGGTCTCTTCCCACGGGGACGTCACTGTGTTCACCGTGCGGGTGCTTGAGAACGGTCGGCTTCGCATCGGGGAGCCTCAGCGAGACCGAACCAGCGATCGCCCAGTATGTTTAGTCGAGGCCGTTGATGTCCCTCCAAAAGTCTTCAAGTGGGGGGAACCTCAGCCCAAACTCACGAGCAGTCCACCTCCCGTGGGCCTGCACGTCGACATGTCCCGTCTATTTCAAACCCCTCGGGGTCCTGAATTCGTCGGGGCCAAGGTGTTGCTCGTGCAAGTGAGCTACGACATTTACGTTGTTGTGGCAACTACCCAAGGCGACTTGCTTATCTACACCCATGGTGGCATTTGTGTGCATCATGTTGCCCTGCACCGCCCCTTGGCTGCCCTAGTCGCCCTCCTCGGAGGAAGCATCGCCTTCACACTTGGCACCGACGTTGGCATCCTGAACGTACCGCAATGGGGCCATCCCATTCAACTCTGCACTGGGTCAACAAACGCCCTGATCAGCTTGGAGCGGGATGTCCACCGTCCGTCGATTTTGTACGCCGGCACGTCGGCGGGGACAGTGCTTGTGTTGCGATTGCATCGATCGTTTTCTCAGCGGCAACCTAGGGCGGCGTGCTCCATTCAGCAGCAACTCGTGCCCCAGGACCAACCAACTTTAACGGGTTGGGGGGAGGTCACGTCACGAGCAACTCACGTTCAGCTGGCATCCCTCAAACGTCTCGTGTTTGTGGTGGCGAATCGCACGTTTGCCGGCTACCAACTTGTGGACACCAACGTGGCCAGACGACTTTTCGCCACAGATTGGAACGACCGACACAACACGACGCACACCAAATTGCTTGTGACCAGGGACAAGACCCATGATGCATTGGTGGTGCTGTCGTCGCGCTTTGCGAACGGCTCCACGTTGGTGGTGGTGCACGAAAACTTGATGGTCCAGGACGCCCCCCATTACGATGTGTCGTGGGTTCGCGCGCCGTTAATGGTACTTGCTTGTCATAGTCTGTGATTAATGGTTTTGCTATGATTTTATGTAGGTGGTATGTGCCGGCGGATTCATCGTGTGGCAGAAATACCGCAAGAAAATGCGACCGAACAGCGTCGATCAAGACGAAATCCTTCAAATTGCACGCCAACTCCAGCGTCAGACACAGTACAACTAATAATTAATCTACTGAAGTAGAATAAGTTACTGTAGTACTAGTAGTCTGGAGTAACTTGCTATTATAGACATACAACGCTGGAAAAATGTAAAAAAGAACGTGATCAAATTCCTCACAAGCTCACAAGCGCAAATCACAGCAACCATCTTGATGAAAACCAAAACTATTACTACGTAGTACTAGTATAGTACAAGTTCTATTAATTGTACACAATGTCGTGTTGCGACGTGGTAATGACATACACTCGGAAACGATCGTCGAATGATGGTATATCCTGATTTGGCAGCGTCTGATTGGTGGATTGTCAACCGACACATCACCAGCCAATGAGATCTCGCCACCTTGATTTGCAATTGGACAATAATTTCGACAGGTAAGGTCGTCCACACCTCATGAGAGAGGTTCAGCATTCTGCCATTCGCCATGTCCTTCAACATTTCCACACTGCTCCATCGAGCTCAAGCTGTTTCGAATGATGCCTTTCATCGTTTTCACACCAAGGTATTGGCTTCGACGGCCAGCACAGCAGCCACAACCCCAATATCCTCCACGTTCTGGCGTGGCTCTTCAGCATTGAGCAAGAAAGTTGCCTCATCGAACGATGCTCACCGCACGGCCACAACCAAGACGGCCTTCTTCATGACCCAAGGACTATCGGAGGAGTTGGTGCTGACAATTGCAGGCTTCTTGGACGCTGCGTCGCTCTGTCGATTGCAACAAACCAGCCGCCAGTGGCGCCACCACATCGTCGTGCACGCTTCGACGCTGTGGCAAGGTTTGGCCTTCAAGGAACTTGGAATCAATCCACCCATGCTAGCCAATGATGTATTGGGCTACCTCGGGACGTACCAGACCGCCGTCGAGGGGGAACTGCGTCACATGAACGAAGTGAAGGCCCCGTATGCAGCCCTGGAGCAATTCTGTCTAGCCGAGCCAGCTGACCACGGCATCATTGGCATGTTCTGCGACGTGTGCTACTTCGACGACGTTTGCATTGGACAAGCTATTGCCAAACAGCGCTTCGGGGCGATGGCCATGGTGGTGGTTCAACAGCCGAGGCACGTCCAACGCTTCCGCAGTGCTTCACATTATGTCGGTCCGATCAACTTTGTTCCGTTAGAGAACCCTCACTGGCCATCCATTGACCTTCCCAAGGTAGATCCCAAGACGCCTGGGTTTCGAGGGTATGCGTACAACCTCGTACACATGATCCCTGGTTACGACCACCTCAAACCCACCGTCGTGCGCGCCATCCTGAAAAACATCATGGTGTTCGACTCGGCAGAGCATGCCGCCGCGTATTTTACCATGTCGCAGACTCTGGCGCCTTTCGTGACATTGGACAATGCACAACCGGCCTATGAATTGGGCTTTGCGTCGCCATTACGTGGCAGTCTGAGCGCACTTTCGATGGATCAAAAAGTGCACACATTGACACGATGGCGAGACAACACGCGCCATGCCATGGCTTATATCCAGTACGGCCGCTAACCGAGTTTACCAGCAATACAGTGGTACTACATAGTAATTTTTTATTTTAATGAACGAGATATGGTGATGATGAGATTGACGGGCACTCTGTGGATTGCGTTGTTGCATTACTATAACGTAGTGACTGAAATGACCTTTGACATTTTGCATTTGCTGCGACTTGGTATCGCACGTACAGCTATTATACGTATAGTATGCTGGAATTGCCTTTATAGTTAATTCCTTGAGGGTACAGACTGAGTAGTGTACATATCTGGTGCAGCTTAATCCCTGAACAGCCAAGCTAACAACGTTATGTACATCATGTTGCCTCGACTCCACTTACTTCAAAGTAGCATGCACAACTTTGGTTTTCTATTGTTAACTTGATATTTCTACCTATCCCCGTCCCCGGCCTCGTCCGCCGCCGCCCCCCCCGCGACCCCCTCGACCTCCGCGACCGCCTCGTCCTCCTGCGGACGGTCTCCGGTGCTCGGCTTTGAACTTGAGATCTTGGACCCCTCGCTTCTTGCGCGCATGGTCCGCCTCTGCCGGGCCTCGCGACGCGCGCTTGCCGTGGCTGTGGGTGGGCATGTAGCTCATCTCGCGCACCATGCCGCCGGAGGACGTGCCGTGATCGTCGACTTTTTTCATCACACTTCGCTCCCGGCCCTTGACGCGCTCCAGTTTGACACGGTCGGCCAGCGGCAGTTTGCTCAGCTGCCGGCGTTCGCGCTGCGCGGCGCGGTCCGCGGCCGAGCCAAATCCAACCACGTTCTTGATGGCTTCGCCCTTGGCCAGTTCGAAAAACTTGGGCGCTTTCACCAGCTTTTTCACTGGCGTCTTCTTATCATCGTCACTGCCGTCGTCATCATCCGAAGACGACACGTCACTGGGCTTGCCTTCCTTTTCGTTGTCATCGCGGACCAAATCAAATCGGTCTTCGTCCACAGCATCATCGTTGTCACTATCGACATCATCGGAGCGCTTCTTCTTGGTGTATTGCGCGTTCGGATGCATGGACCGGTACGTGTCACTCTCTTCGTCGACGTGGAAATCACTCGACATAAACATTTTGGCAAACCGGTCGTCGCCCAGGGGGTTGGTCGTGCTGACGTCTTCGTGTTCTTTGGCGGATGTCTTTTTAGCTTGCTGAGCCAGCAATTGTTCGGCATACGCCTTGTTAACTTTGGGCAATCGGCGCTGGATAGTGATGCGGTTGGCTTGCTTGGCCTCGAGCTTTTGCTTGATCTTGTCCTTGCGGTACGTGTCGTACGCGAGGGGGGCTGCCACCGCATGCACTTTACCGTACAGTCTAGCATCCATGAAGAACCCATGCATGTACGCTTTCAACAAGGGCGTGCCCATGAGATGTTCGAGTCCGAGTTGCTGCAATTCCACGCGCGTGATAAACTTGTAGTCGTCGTAGACGGTGGTCGTCGCTTCTTCTTCGAGTTCTTCCGTCAAGTTGTCCAGGAACGAGCACCATTTCGGAGCAATGCCCAGTTCTGGAATATAGTACGACATGACGCGCTCCTGCTCGCCGGCCACCATGAGCACGCCCGACATGCCGTTGCTCCCAGGGACGACGCACACGTCGCGAATGTCGGCCGACGTTTCCACGTTCGTAAACAACGCCCCCGAGTGTTTGTCCCATACCTTGATGCACTTGGCATCCGACGACAGGATTTGCTTGGACGGGCCTTCGTGGAACGTCAGGTCCACGATTGGCAGGCCATATTGATGTGTTTTGGTCAACAAGGGCGTGGACGACCGCAAGTCGTACAGCTTGACTTCGCCGGTTTGGGTACCCACGCCAAAGGTCAATCCGTCGACATCGAAAGCGAGGGCGGTGACGCCAGTCGAAGCCGCCGCCAGGGACCCCGCGCGGGTGTGGCTGCGGGTGTCCCACATCTCCACGACACCATTGTCCCCACCAGCACCGAGGAGTTGATGCAGGGGGTTCAGCCGCACGACGTTGACGGCAGGCATGTCGGTCTGTAGGCCAGCCAAGTACTGGCCTTGGTCGAGGTTGAGGCGGTAGATTTCAGAGTCCGACGCGCCAATGTACAAGTCGCAGTCGCCGCGGTGGTAGACCATATCCCGTCCCGCTTTGGGGATGCGCACGGACGTGTGGGTACCGTACGGAGCGTGGAACGCAATCGATCGATCCAATTGCAGCAGCGCGAGCTTGCCAAAGTCCTCCGACAGGCAGATGAGCCGCACCACCTCGCTGTCCAGCCGCCGTTCAAACTTCAAACTCAAGTCACGGACGTCGTACACCTTGATCGATGGTGGGTACGTGCCCGCGGCAATCACGTAGTGACCGTCAGGCGACATGGTCACGCGTTGCGACGACACGGGGAAGTGAAAGTCCTGCAGCAACTCCAGTCGACGCTGGTAGTCTTCGTCCCGGGATAGAGCTCTGCGGGTCTTTTGAGCGATCCATTGGGGCAATGTCTTCCCAGCGCTCAAGTTGTAGATCTTGACGCCATTCAACGACTGCGCCGCCAGCCCCGACATGCTCCACCAATGACGCGGTTATGCCAACAACAATTGAAGTTGAGGATACCGCAATTGGAACGAAATCATTGGTGCCGAGCCTTGGTGCTGTGATTGGTGGAAGCGAGCCAATCACAACCACCCAAAGACATTTGGAGTAAACTTTATATGTACTACAACGAAATGTAATCCGAGCATAGCTCAGTTGGTAGAGCGTTTGACTGTAGTGGAAAAGTGTACTGATTTCAGTATACTGTTGGAAATCAAATGGCCACCGGTTCGATTCCGGTTGCTCGGATCAACTTTTTTAAGTTTTTTTCATGGGAATGAGGTCGCATTTTAATAGTGTTTTACACGCTAAGCTTACCCTAACAAGCAGAGGCCGTGTGAATTCATTTAACCTTTTAAATGCAACTATTATTGTCGATTTGATATACAAATTTGGGGAGGGGGTGCAATCGAATCGCGCCGACCAAACCGATCCACAATCGATCTGATTGGTTGTTGAATTTCATTGAGAAGGTTTTGATTGGCTAATAATTTTGAGCTCATCTGAAATAGCCAATCAAATCGATTTAAATTCCAACGAGAAACCCCACGCCACAACACAATGAAATTTCACTGGAAAGCACAACAATACGTCCCCGAACTACAGTTCCGTCGTCTCCAAATTGACGCCAAAACCACGCCAAATTAAAACGAGGCCTTGTGAATTCCTTTACCTTTTAAATGCAACTATATATATATATATATA
>NW_009798283.1:200299-258112 GCF_000520075.1 Aphanomyces astaci
AAATTAAAAAACAAAACCACGCCAAATTAAAACGAGGCCTTGTGAATTCCTTTACCCTTTAAATGCAACTATATATATATATATATATTAATAGTCCCCAAACTACAGTTCCGTCGACTCGGAATTGACGCCAAAACCACGCCAACTTAAAACAACAACGAACGTATAATAAAATAACGACGTTACGGCCGCAGCAAGTGCACTAAATTATGGATAGTGTTGTCAATGCGCTTGTACGGGTCACCAAGACAGGTTTGGATTTTCCCGGCAAAATCCAACGCCGCTTCCGTGGGCGTCAAGTCTATATATATTCCAATCAAATGAGCTAAATCTCATACATACGGATGTGTAAGTACCCATGACAAGGGCCTCCACCACGAAATAAATATCGTGCACGTCTTGCAGCTCGAGCATGTTGGCCGGCACCATGAGCGTTAGCCACGTCGAAATCAAATGCACGTGCTGGCGAAGCTGGTTCAATGCCCGACCACACAATGCCACAAACGTCGCGAAAAACGGAGACTCGGTGCCGCCGAGGGCAAATGCCATCTCTTTTGTAAACACAAACGACGTTTGGTCGCGCTTAAAGTTCATCTACAAAAAAAATCCAATCTCAATCCCCCAACCTTTCCAACAAATAACTAGACCGACACAACGTACGTGGTACTTGCAGTGGCCAAGAAAGTGCCCAAAGTCAATGTGAAAGTACTGGCCTCGTCGCGTCATCTACTCATCCAATGTACATAGTTAGTTGTCTTCAACTAACGAGTACTAGTAAAGAGGACACGATCGCGACTAGACCTACCATGATGTTGTCGTTGTGCCGGTCGCCAATGCCCAGCACGTGCGTGGCCACGCAGTACCCCGCCGCAGACCGTCGAAACAGATCCAGCGCCTGCATGTAATGTTTGGGCGACGACGCGTTTTGGGTTTCGAGCCATTTGGCAAATCGCATGTCCTGCATGGGACCCAAGACCCCGCCTTCCTTGTGAATCGCCGCCGTCGTGATGGCATCACCGACGACTTCCACCACGCCGCTCGACGGGGACGTGGCCACACACTCGTACAATTGCAGCTGCACGGGGATATTCGCATCACGCCACAGCTGCTGCATGAGCCCAAACAGCTGCAGCGTCACCATGTCTTGGCGAACGTCGTCGCCGGCTTTGAAAATCACGCGCACTTTGGTGCGAGAGGCCGTCTCGAGTGTTAGCCACAGCGGCCGTTTGGGCGACTTGAGCACTCGACACTCGGACGAGATAAACTCGACCAACGTGCACTTGGAGTGCAGGGGCAGCGATAGCCGGCCAGCAAACGACACGTTCAACGCACACAGTCGTGCCCGCAATTGACTGTCCAATGACGACGTTGCCGCGGCCGTCTGCATGTCGCGCGCAATGCGGTGAAGGTGCTGGCACAAATCCAGTTGGTTGTGAAGCATCCGACGCATGGATCGACCTGCTGCCTACAAAAAACAATTGTGAATATATATATATATTTATATATATATCAATCGTGAATATATATATATATATATATATCGATCGTGAATATATATCTATATATCGATCGTGAATATATATATATATATATATATCAATCGTGAATATATATATATATAGTGTGCACAGAGACAGCATACTGGGGCTAGTTGTACATAGTAGTTAGTGTAACGTTAGGGGGGAAGTCGTACCATCAAATATGCTTGAACCAGCAGTTGAAAGCGCTGGGTATAATGCGGTACAAACGATTCCACGTGTAACGCCCAAAACAACGGCACCCCCAGCAACATGGGCGCGCCGTCCACCGCGCGATGAACCACCCACGACACCAACCGACTGGCAGCATATGGCTCCCACTTCATGCATTGCACTATTCAAATAATCATCAAGTCGATATATTCGAAATTAGAGTTGGGCACTCCATCGAACGAGCAAAATAACAACCACATCGGCACACAAGCGATATACGACCAATCAAAACGCACAACAGGAATCCAGTGGCCAATCAAATCATCCACTCAAAGACCATTTCAACATTGAATTAGTGTGTGAATGAAATTCGTACGAGTTTTACATACAAATGTCAAAGAATCGATCAACGGATTTGGCGAATTAGCCGCCCAAAAGTGCAAGGGTAAAAGAAAGACAATACATTCAAACGCTCATAGGATGACAATCAAACGTACCGAGCTGTGGCAGCACCGTCGCGAGCATGTCATCGTCGAGCGCAGAGTCCAACTTGTCAATAGCAAACTCGCGTACGATTCTCAAATGCGCCAGTGGACGGCCGAGCAAGCTCAGGTACTCGGTGGGGTGCGCCGGCGGCAACGTCGTGTCCAATAGACTCACCAGTTCGTCGTGGTACATTGGCTGCCTCCACTCGCGACACGTGAGCAACCGAGGCAGCAACGCAAATGTCTTGGGCAACGACTGGCGAAACTGCCACAGCAACGAGCGCTGGTACGAACTGAGCGCAAACAACGGGTCCTGGGCCATGCGTTCCAGCAGCCACTGCAGCCAATGGTGGTTCGTGATGATGCTCGAGACGTGGTCGTCGGCGGACGTGGTCGTGTCGTCGCTCAAGCTCGTACCTCGAAAGCTCCAGTCGATGCTCTTGCGGGCAGCCACCGATGACGTGGCCACGCGAAGGGTGTGCAGCCAGTCGTCCCGGCCATTTCGAGTCGCCACGCCCAGCACGAGCGTCGTGGCCGCGTCCACGTCGATGGTAAAGGCGTGGGTTGTGTGCACCTTTTGCGTAGATTTCGACCCGGCGTTGCTCGAGCGGCGGCTCGTGGCGTTCAGCTTGTCGGTCACGTGGAAGCTGGTAGCGTCCGTGAGCGAAAACGACATGAGCTTCGTCGTGCCAGCGCCTGGATCGGTATGGTCCACTGGACGGAGAACGATGTGGCCGTGGCTCGTTAACACGCACCACTTGGACACCCAATGCGACCACAGCTTGCCACTGCCCAGGCGGCCGCCGCCGCCGCCGCTACTGCTTTGCAGCACATGTACCAACCCTTGCTTCATGATTGTAGAGTCGCTCAGAGCTGCGAGTTGCTGGCTTGGTCGACGGGTAAAGTCCAAGTCTTGCCACTGAAATTCCATCTAGTAGTGTGATCATATACGACGACGACGTCAAATGCAAACGATTCGTAAAAACACACGTACGTGAACGAATGGAGCTCCGTGCACGACTCCCAGCGGGAGCGGCCCATGCAGCAGGTCGGCGGTCGAGTCCAGCAGTTGGAGATGTGTATGGCCATCGACGACATCTCCATCCACGTGTCGTAGCTGCATGCCCGTGGTCGCCAACTTGGTCCAAGTCGTACTGGCATCATCGTTGCCTACCGTAGATGGGAGGTGTTGAACCTGTCATAATGTGTGACGAAGTAATGCAGTCAACAAGATATGTACCGTACCTTGCCCATCCTCTTCAGGCTGATTCGTCACGGCAAAGACAGTGCACATGAGCCGCCACGACGAAGTCAACGAGGCAGCAGGAACGTTCCAAAGGGTGTACCATACGTTGTCCAGGTGTCGACTGTTGTCTGGCATGAGGAGGAACGGAGCAGTGTCCACGGCGCAGTGCACATGCGATCCTTCCACGACTTCCAACCGAAGCACGCATGCTGTGCTGTCCAATCGCTCTGTGAGATGTCGATGGCCTCCCTTGACGTCGACGACATGTTGAAAGACGTGGCAGATCTTGTGGAAGCGTACATTCAACGCATTGCACATTGACCGCGATGACGTGGAGATTTGTGGCGCGGGATACGACACTGCTGTGAGCTGCAGCGACTTCCCTGGCGGCGCAAAGTCCTCCAAACAAGCCGACGGGTCTGTCCAGTACTGACTTGTGCCGTTCACGTGAATGCAAAACTTGTCCTCATCCAGCCCCACGTGTGCCATGCACTCGGCGACACTCCAATCTGTTCGCAGCGTCGTGTCGACCGTCGGGACATCGTCATGCGCCTGCAAGGGAAATAAGTGTAACAAACGATTGAAGTTGATGGACACCACCTACCTTGATCTGCAACGTTCCGTCGTAGCCGAGGGGGCGTGCATGGCGCAAGAGCGCTTTCCACCTGGTATATTCGCGTTCGTCTGCGAGGGCAACGAGGATATACGTACTTGCTGTGACTACGAGGAGACTGTGGGGTTCCAGACATGACGGTTCAACCGCAGTGACGTCGTCAAGGTGCAGCAACACTTGCATTGACGTCGGGTGTTTGCCCAGGTACAGGACCTGTCCGTGCATTTCGAGGAACTGTCGCTTGAGTTTGAATTTGTGATTGCGTTGGGTGTGCATGTCGACGAGGACGGGTGACCGCCACGTGATGGGTTGGTTGTGCTGAGGGGAGGTCGTCGTCGACGCATGGACGTGAGCCCGCACGGTCGTGGGGATGTCGCAGGGGGAGAGGGTGGACGTGATGCAGTCCAACTGATTGTCCGTCCCTCGCACCGCACGATGCAGTGCCGTCACTTCCGGCACGAGCATACCGTAGTTCCACATCATGTCGCCGCGCGGTTTTGTGATGGGTCTCGAAATCGAAAAATGCCGAATTGCAGGTCCAACAATACAAAAAGCGCGAAACAAGATACTTAATTAGCGGCAGCGGTTTCATCGAGTATACAAATCCCAAGTGTATTTTTACGCAGGTCGCATATTTCACCTTTTGACAGAACATGACGTGGTCCCGCATTCTCGACCAAGGCCATTTCGTCGATCTATGGAAAGCCGCGATCGTCACGGACGCCATCTACATACGAGTGCGTGTCCCGCCGCCGTCGAATCTCCATACCAACCTACTGGCGTCGGGTGACCCGGGCCACAGGTTGGTTAATGCAGGTTTTTTTACTCGTCCACGAGACGCCCCGATAACTTCAGCATATACGGTGCTTCACATCCCAAGCGAATCTGGACATGTGTCGTGTCACACGACAGGTTCAAGGTTTAGAACGTCAGGATACATACTGTTTGAAGTTGGGGGGCCGACGAAGTCAACAACGGGTGATGCACGACATCAGCCATGCTTTATGCTGATAAATTCGTGTGAAGATGCATTCGACCGCACGACGTCAACATCCACTCCATGCACTTGAATTGAAGCGCCTTGGAGTACGAAAGTACTTGTGTACTCCAGAGTATGTACCGGTAAAGTACTAGTAACATACAGTTTTTTGCATTACTACGGACCACTTCGAAGTACGGTGACTGACT
Source organism: Aphanomyces astaci (assembly GCF_000520075.1). NCBI lineage: Eukaryota > Oomycota > Saprolegniomycetes > Saprolegniales > Verrucalvaceae > Aphanomyces > Aphanomyces astaci. The sequence continues at coordinate 205,523 of NW_009798283.1, forward strand.
TAATCGAACGAGAATCTAAATGTTGAAGGCTGATTGGCCAATATTAATTATTTTAGCAAATCAAACCAACTGTGTTGACAAAGATGATTCTGATTGGTAAGGTATTCAAATGAACTTCGGTGTGGCTGACAGTAAATTCCCTCGTACTTCGAAGTAGACTTTGGGGTGGTACTACCATTATTAATAATATAGTAGTATGGTATAATAATAATACTAGTACCAGTATTGTTCCACGATGGTTTTAATGACGTATCGCTTTTTAAACAACGTTTTATAGTTGATCCTTGTCTATGGAAAAATGCACAGGCTGGCAGCACCACTACGGACGTTGAAACACCTGTTGCTCTCACACTTACCGGTAGTACAGCGCTTGCTAACGTTAGGTACATACAGTATACTACAGTAGTAATACTGTTGTCCAAAGTTTTCAGTTCACTGTCAGTACATTTAACGCGTTTTATTCCAAGTAATTATCTGGAGCATACCAGTGGTGATAACTGTTGTCGGTTACGGATATCACCTTCGACAGTGTGCCGAGTGCAAATCCCAGTGCTGTCTGAACCTAAGCGTTACTTGTATACGTATAGTACCGACCACACTAGTACAAACGGCGTCAGTCCCTCGGCACCCCCATCGAGTGCATCTGTACCTGGCCTCAAGCAATTCTACGGCGCCACCGTCCCCAATGTTAAGAGCCCTGCCACTGTCGGTTAGCCATTATTGTGGCTCGTCATGGTGCTGTTAAATGTGGATGGACGCTGTCTACCAATCTAGTATCTGCTGGACCCCATTCGAAATACTTGCTGAGCCAGGAATTGCACGACATACGCCCGATGGCTACTAGCCGATGACCTCTCATTCAATCGTACCCCCAGAATTCCGTATATCATCTCAACTGTTGCCACGTCGATGGTTGAGACATCCGCTTAAACTTCTATAGCCAGTGCACGTACTAGTACATGGTATGAAAAAAGTGAGCCCTTCAAGCTGGAGGTCAGGTCGTGGTTCCTGCAATTCTCCCGGTCAACGCTTAGTATCGGAGTGAGCCAAACTCAACTCTTAACAGTAAGGTTTCAACATATTGCGTAGCTAAACTCAATGGGAGTGTCTTCGTCGACCAATACAGCAAACTGTGCGGAGACCGTCGTCGTAATAAAGTTGGAGTTGTACAGTAATGATGACTGGTTAGATTTCCTGATACCGTATGTACGCAGGCTTCTCATATTTCCACTTGTCGACTCGTCGACAGGGGGACTGATCCGATTGGCTGGGCCAACAGCATAACTCACCAATCATAAGCTGCCATTGCTGCGAATTGACGACCGTTTACAGTTGCCGTGACGTGGCAATTATTGTATGGAATCACAATGAACTTGATATCTACGAATCTTACAACATGGATGACAATGTGGGCAGTGATGGTGTCGACACTTGGCAGTGAAGGCCACTTGCTCAACATCTCAATCGCTGCAGTGTCACACAATCCACTAGCTTGCGATCTTGTATTTACAAACGAACTGTCCAGAACTTCATCGCACTGTAACGTTACCCACAGTTATGCTTGGCTACTGCATTGATACAGACTGTACATATTGCTCTTCATGCAGACAACCCTTTGCGTGGTACTCGGAGTAACACCCTTGCTTGGTGTACAATCAAACAACTCTTACATTGCTACGCATGATCACTTCTCTTTCTTTCTCGGTAGGCGCGTGTACTAGTATATTTTTTGCCTTCTCGACCTGGTTGCTAGAATTCATATGGCTTGGATATTGTACATGTGGAAGACCAAATGAAAACACGACATGACACACAATTCACTTTTGAGTTACCCTGGAACCATGGACTACAGTACGTTGGGGCTATCGATGCTTGATTATGTGGAGGGCATTGTCAATGCGCTTGAAAGTGTTGTTCATGCACTCGACGATCAGCCCGGCAAACCACGCTGATGCCTCTTGGTCAGTTCGCTCGGTGGCCGACACTTCGACGAGGTAGCTGATGTCATGGCGTGTTCGCAGCTCTGGCATGTCGGCGGGAATCATGAGCAGCAGCAGCGACACCAGCAGATGCAAGTGCCGTCGCACCACGTTGAACGCGTCGCCACAGGTGGTTTGAAAGCGCTTAAACTCGTCCGTGCCCACGCCTCCAAACACGTGAGCCATTTCCGGCGTAAACACAAACGGGGTTTGTTCGCGCTTGATGCCGTACTATACACAATACAACATTCCCAACGTCATCGCAGGTTGAAAACTATTGTCCAAATGTCATAGCTACGTTGTTGGCTAGCCAACCAGCAGGCATTCATGAAATTGAGTACTCTGTGTGTGTAACGTTACCTGATACTTCATAAAACCTAAAAAGTGACCAAAGTCAATGTGGAAGTACCGGCCTTGCTTGGTGATCTACAAACGTGTTATCCTGTGTCGGAAAATAAAAACCAGTCACAGTGTCACAGCAGATTTGGAAATGCGTACCATGATGTTGTCGTTGTGGCGGTCGCCAATGCCCAGCACATACGTGGCCACACAATACCCAGCACACGAGCGTAGAAACAAATTCACGGCCGTCTTGTAACTCCGCGGGTCGCCGTTGTTGGCTGCGATCCAGTCGGAAAAGCTCACGTCGTTGAACGCGCCAAAGATACCCCCCAGCGCACCCCCTCGCTTGTGGACCGCGGCAGTTGTGACGGCATGCAGCACCACTTGCAACATGCCCGTCATGGGCCCCGTCGACACGCACTTGTATGGCTCCATGGCGAGGTCCTTGCCGTCTTCTCGCCACATTTCGTCCATGAGCGTGATCAACTGCAGCGTCAAGCAGTCTTGGCGGACGTCGTCGCCGGCTTTGAAGATGATCACGACGGGGTCACCGCCCTCTTCGGCGTTTTCAAACTCGAGCCACAGCGGCAATTTGGCCGAGCTCATGATTTTGCACTTGCGGACGACGATTTTCCCGACTTCGACACGCGGGTCGAGCGGCAGCTGGTACGACAACGGCAATGTTTCGTTGAGGGTCGTCAAGCGTTCCCGCAGCGCCGCCACCATCTCGTCCTTGGTCTTGCCTGCGTGGGCCAGCGCCTTGACGTGTTGGCAGATGCGTTCAAACTCGCCTTTTTCCGCAAACAACTTGTCCTGGAGCTCAAGGATGCCGCGCATTTTCAGCGAACACACGTCCGTGTAGGCGTTGAGGAGCAGGCCGTAGCGCTCTTGGTACTGGTCGTTGTACGACTCGACCTTCATGGCCCAGAAGAGGTCAAACCCGATTTGGTTGGGGTTTTCAATCGCCCGTTGGATCAACAGCTTGGCCAGATGGGACACGTGATGGTTCTCGTACTTGAGCGCTTGCACGAGTTGTGGCAGGAAGCAGCGAAAGGTTGAGTCGGCCATTTCCCCCAGCCGAGTGACTGCAAAGTGACGCACGCCTTCGTGGGCAAACTGCATGTCCAACAGCAAAATGTACGCCGCCGGGTGTTGCGGTTTGGCCCACTGGGGCAGCAACGCCAGCATGTCGGCGACTTCGACCGCATTCTGCCAGTTGACACACTCGAGTACATGTCGTAGCGCTTCAAACGAATCGACAAACAGCAGACGGTGGCGCCACAGCAGCGTTTGCTGAAAGTCGCTTAGCTGAAACAGAGGATCCCGCATCAAGAGGGACCGAAGGTCGGCCACAGACTCGGCGGTCCCGTCGATGCCGGGGTTGGCCACGACCTTGATTGCCAGCATCCACTCGTCGCGTTCCTGCCGCGTGGCGGCGCACAATATATACTCCCGCGAGGTTTCGTTGGACTGGACCTTGAACACCCACGTGCGCTGCTCCTTTCGAGTGCATTTGCTTACAGCGAACGTCGTGTACGTCTCGTTGAGCTCGTCGGCCGTCGTGACAGTCGCCCCCTGCGCGAGGTCGATCGCGCCTTTGTGTCGCATGTTCGGACCATCGCCATAGTACAACGCCCCGTATACTTGACTTAGCACACACCACCGAGGCTGCCAGTTCGTGAGCGAGTGAAACTTGCCCGTCTTTTTCAGCCACCCTTCCTTGGTCACAGAGTCCGCGCGGCGCGCTTTGAGGGCTATTTTGGGCGGGGATGGCGATGACGACGACGGCGTTATGTACGGTTGCACGACGAGGGGCGGGGGCTCATGCGGGAGCTGGAGTTGCTCGCACCAGTCAAACACTACCACAGAGTTGTTGTTGTTGCTGCTGCTTGAGTTGCTCTGCAACTCGAGGTGGACAAACGGACGTTCTGGCGCCACGACATGGGGCACGGGACCGTATCTGGCATGGTGCAAGTTGTCCCACATCTGAATGTACTGCTCGCCTTGGACGTACACGCCGTCGATGTTGAACAAGTTGTATCCGGTGGTGAGAAGTACACATCCCCGGTCGAGTTGCCGCGGGCCGCCGCTGCACACTGTCAGCACTACGCGGGTCGATCGCGGTGCATTACACAGCCGCAGGGTACTCTCTAGCCACGAGGATAGTGCCGGGTCCGTCGTCGAGTTGGGGCCCCACTGTGCCACCAACAAGTTCGTTCCCCCTGGTATCGCCCGCAGTGGCACCTCCGCAGTCTCCCCCACCACTTCCAGCAGCTGACCGCCGTCGTACAGCTCCACCCGCACAAATACAGACACACACGTCAGCGGCTTTCGCTCCACCGCCCCCGCGTCGTGCGCACTTCGTTTTAGCGCACACGTGAACCGGGGAATGTTGACAACACGACGAAATTGCAGCCGGACTGCCGACGACGTGCCGATTTGACCGCTGGCCACCACTTCCCCTCGACTACTCCCTCCAGTAGTACTACTAGACGTTGCGGCCCCCGCTTGCTGAGGCGGCTGGCATTTCCAGTCTGCGCCCAGCGTCGTGATCGCCATGGACGTATCGTGTGGCGGACTGATGGCGTGCAGAAACGCAGCAGCCGCAAAAAGTGATGGCGACATGGTGGCAACTTGGTTGATATGTGAGATATGTACCAGCGTCAACCCCAACGTCTTGCGCGTGAGAAAACACTCTGCTACGTGCTGGTATCGGCCGATTTCTTGGAGGGGATCCAACATGTAGTCTCGAAAGCCAGTAAACTTAAGCACATAGTCCTTTGGGTCGTGGGGGTGCAGGGGGGTGGCGTCGAGCATGTTGTGGTAGCACTTGAAGACGTTGGCGACCGTGGCTTCGACTGTGTGGGACGGCAGCAGCACCATACGCACCTCGTTTGGCCCAGATGCGCTCACTTCTGCCAACTGCAGCATGCGACGAAACACAATGTTCACCGAGTGGAACGGCACTGAATTGCACAAACAGTTGACCCACATGTCATAGTCGGCCTCGGATTCGGCTTGCAGCGTCCACGTCCGGTTGGTCGTGACGAGGTCGATGCCCCACGTGACGGACGCCCCCTTGATCACGGTGGGCTGGACAGACGACACCGAGTCGAGATCGATTTGGCCCTTCATGAACAGGGATTTTTGGGCGCGTGGCAGGCTCTCCCCGGTCTTCGTCTCCGGCTTGCGCTTGTAGTAGCACAATGCACGGTCTTCGAGCTCCATGTAGCGCTTCTTCATCGCTTTGTTGGTCTCCCCGCGCTTCTTGAGCCATCCAGACACGGACAGTGCGGGCGACGCCTCCGAAGTGGCCGACGACGTGTTAAGCTTTAGCAAGTCCATAGGGAGTCGCGCCACGGCTTTGACTGTGTTGTTGTCGCCGTTACTGGCAGTGGTTGCATGGCCAATCCAATCATCCGATTCTAGACGATACTCTGGAGTTGCCGCACGGATTTCCAGCGTGGCCGGCGTCACGTGCGCGTGGACTGCGGTGAGAATGTCGCCGATGGCGTACCGAAGCGTGAGGCTTTCTTTGGAATGGACGAGCCTTGGCACAGGCTGCCACCGGGACGCCGCGGACGTATCGTTGCTACTGCCATAATGTGCGTAAGGGTTTAACGAGTGAAAGGAAGGGATGTCAATTGCGGTCGAATCACTGGCCGACGAGTCGTCTGTCGACGACGACGTCGACAATGACGCCGTGGTCGCGCACAGAGGCACCGGTGGCGGTAAGACGAAGCTCTGTCCACGGGAAAACGTGTTGGAGAGGAAACTCCCGCGTCGCGCGGTCATAGCCTGTAGGTCTTGCGGTGGAATACGGATCATAACGTAGTTTTTTAGGTTAACGACGGCGGTTACATCAACCCAACCAGTGGTAGAGTAATACTACTGTACGACTGGTAGGCGAGATCCAGATCTTCGGTTACATACATGTATTAGGTATGTATTGCTCATGCAAACAAGGGCTCACTGCATGCAATGGACATCGTAACGTTAGAGGACATACGTTGACAACGACTGCCTTCAAGGACGTGCATATTTTCGAGTGCGTACAATACTGTATCGGATTTGACTTCCAATTTGTGAGTTGCTAAAGGTAACCGTTGCTGGTCGTGGATTCATTCTGACCAATCACCGATTGTTTCGAAATTAATTTACTGTGGAAATTTCTAGCCCTACTGTAAAATAAAAAAAGGCAGGGACATTTTGCGAGAAACACCGAAACGCGTTAGCGCTAAGATTTCACGAAAAACTCGATTCATATATATCGTCCGAGGCACATAGTCATGCTTCTCGAGCTACACACTAGCACCATCGATGGCGTCTTGAGAGATATTTAACGTTAACCAGCAAGTACTTGCAGACCGTAAGTAACATTTCGGAGTACGTACAGTACTCTGTTCAAACGAATCGCCCAAAACAGCCAACCGGATATATTTCCGGAAAATGAATACTTGAGTTTTGTAAGGATGGTTTTGATGTGCGTGTCGGTCGTGCGGTCGAACAATCTGGGGTTGGTATCCGGACGGGCATACGAGAACTCAATGTTTGTAGCCACGAGAACACAGTGCCACGGATGGTATCCGGATGATCGCCGTCGCGAAGTCCATTTGCGTTCAAAGCAGCACCAGCAGGAGAAGCAAAGCCTGTGATGGCAGCCACCGCATCCTCGGATGACAGCCGATGGGGCAGCACGGCACACACGTACGACGAGAATTCCTTCAGCGTCATGGGACGACCATCGAATTTCTCTGGCAACAGTGGCGGCGGTGGCGGCGGTGTGTCCACGCCCGACTTCCACGACGTCAACCCGTACGCGCACTACGGCCGCGTCCCTGCCACGTCAACGTCCACCAACGGCGGCAAGTCCCACCGACGATGGCAGCCGATGCAGGGCATCGTGCACTCCAAAGAAAGCATGGCTCTTCGGAGTGCCATCGGGTCCATTCTCAACCAAGTGTACGAGCACACGTCGGCGGAAACATTAGAGATTCGCGCCAACACGCCGCAATATCGCTTGGAAAAGGGCGACTGGGTCATGCACAACGCCCAAGCAAACAACATCGACGTGCCCATCAAGACCGTTGCGCGCTTGCCCCTCAGCCTCCTCGACATGTCCAAGGCGGCGGGCCAGGCCATCTCGACGCACACGTTGGGGCGGCACCTCGCCCACGACGGATATTTGTGGAAGCGTGGCGAGTCGGCGAGTTCCACCATGAAGCGGCGGTACATGGTGCTCCAGGACAAGGTCATGCGGTACTATCAAAAGCCCCCAGAGTCGTCTCGCAAGCTGTTTGGCGGCGCGCCCAAGGTCAAGGGCAGCATCAAGCTGGACGACGTGTCGCTCGTACGGCCATTCCAAGGTCAGCCCACAAACCACGTGATTGAGCTTGTCACAAGCGATCGCACGTGGGTGCTACAGGCCGAAAGCGACGGCGACTACCAGGAATGGGTCCGTGTGCTGTGCCACACGGTAAAGTTCCAATGTGTGGACGTGGTATTTCGGCGGATGCTGCAGCTGGCAGAAGTGGATGCGTCGGGGGCCAACGAAGTCCGCCTGGTGACGCTGCCGTCGTGCTCGGTCAAGGAGACGGTGGAGCATGTGTTCAACTGCTATCACAACATGCTCGAAGCCGTGCCTTTGCACGTGTACGACCCAAATGATTACGTACTCAAAGTGACAGGGTACCGCGATTACCTCATCGAAGACAACCAGCCCGTGGGCAGATACAAACATGTGCGAGAGTGCATCTTAACGAAGAAGACACTGTGCCTCACGCTCGTGCACAAGTCCAAGATTGCGGAAGCGTGCGACCAAGTGGACGACGAGATCTTCAAAACGTACACAAGGTCGACGGGCTCCAACTCTCGCCATGGCCTTCGCCAAATGTCCCACCGCCGCCCCAGCTGGAATTGTACGACCTTGGAATACGATCATCTGGACGACATGGACATGTACGATCACTCGGCGTTGCTGCCGTCGTCGCAGTGCATGGACACGCTGCGCTTCAGCATCAACCGCGTGGTGCACATCCCGCGGCACACGACGCACGTCCACCGCACGGCTCATGCAAAGGGAGTCATGACCAGGCCACTGCAGTACGCCAACTGCGTCGTCCAGATCGAGCTAGTTCATGCTGGCCAACGGGTCGAACTGGTCGGGGAAACGTCCGACATTCGCCTCAAAAGTCTGCCACCGCCACCGACCAAGGCAGCAGGAGCGACGACCCCCCTGCCCGACTTGATTGGGGTGTGGTTGGCCCCCAAAGCATTTGCGACGCGGCTCCGCGTGTGCCAAATCCCAAGATCTGCGCGCATTGTGTTTACGCTCTTTGGCGTGTCCGCCGACGGACGCGAGCGCATCATGACCACCGGATGGAATGTATTTGATGTGGACGGTATGTTGGTCCCGGGCGAGCACTTTGTTCAATTCTTAGACAACACGCACACGTGCACCACGGGCGCCGTGCCCCACGTCGTGTTTCCAGACCAGCCGTTTTTGCAGGTACATACAAACCACAAGATCGTCAGTTGTGTTATGGGTAGTATTGTCGATTTGATAGTACAAATTTGGGGAACCGATCCACAATCGATCGGATTGGTTGTTGAATTTCATTGAGAAGGCTTTGATTGGCTAGTAATTTTGAGCTCCACTGAGGTAGCCAATCAAATCGATTGAAATTCCAACCAGAAACCACAACACAATGAAATTTCTCTTAAAAGCACAATAGTGGATATTGTACTCTTTTTACTCAAAATGTGGACTTTTGTGCGGGTGAATCGTCAAGTCGATCGATGGATCGATTCTTTGTTACTGAAGGTTGTATGTAAAAAGTTGTTGTCCTGTGGTGATTGGTTTCACACTAATTTTAGGCATACACTAATTGACCTTGGTGATGGTTATGTCGTGCAATCTGATTGGCTCAATTCTTCTGCCGATGCTAGAGTACATTTGGTTGTGTCGATTCATTCTCCATGTCGCGCTCTAGTTTTGGAATAAACCCAACAAGCCAGGATGATGATGATGATCATGTTGGAGACAAGAGATATTATTGTCCTTTTCCCCAAAATTTGGTTGACTTTTGTGCCGCAGATTCGCCAAATCTATCAATAATCGATTCTTTGTTACTGAATTTTGAATGTAAAAAGTTGTCGTATGGTATCACACTAATTGAAGCCACACACTAATTAGATGTTGATGATGGTTGGCTAAATATATCCTTCTGCCGATGATTCTTCTGTGATATACATTTGGTTGTGTATCGATCAATCGTTCCAGTTTAGAAGAAACACAAGACAATATAATGATATATGCTGAGGACGCGTCCATATGTTCTGATATATCATACTGACGAAAACATATGGACGACATTGCCATGATGACGGATGATATACTGATATACTACGTAGTAGTACAAGGATTTCAGATACTCCGGCGTACTAATATTCATGCATTGGTGACGAATACATCAAACCTAAAGTGCAATATGGACGAATCTATACTTGCCGACTAGACATTTCTTGGTGATGTAGGATCAATATTGGAGTATAATTCTGCACTGGTTGTATCGTATGTTGGATTGGTTGATACATGATGGCCATTTATATATATATATATATGGTACTGACAATATCAGTGTAGTTTGCAGTCGAGACCGAGCACACACACCAATATGTCGAGTTTGACTGGAGAGTGGACAACCCAGCAACGACGTACACTCCCGGGGCGGGGCTCCCGTTGACGACGTGGATCAAAGAGGACGAGACCGTCGCCCGGCTATCGCCTCGCAGTCCGACATTGAACCGCGCCGGATGGCTCCAGAAGACTGGCAAAAACCACAAGACGACGGCGTTCAAGTTGCGGTGGTTCTCACTCGACCAATTCGACCGAACGCTGTCGTACCAGGAGTCACCGACGCCGTCGCCGGCCCCGCTACAGGTGATTCCGCTCGCGGGTGCGGAAATCCTCCGCGACGACCTGCTCAACAAGGTCTTGACGGACAAACTCACAGCCACGACGAGGCGCGAGATCCAGACGTGGGTGTTCAAGGTCCGTCCGGCCAACGGCACCCGCGAGTACATTTTGTCGGCTGAGACGTCCCAGGAGCGCGAGTCGTGGGTGAACGCGCTGCAGCTTGTGGCGTCGGAGGATTGGGTGGACGACAAGCTCCTACTTCCCACGCGCGCGCTGTCGTCCGTCCATTGCCGCAGCGGCCATAAAGTGCTGCAGTACCTGCGCAACTTGATACAAACCGACCCGTTGTACCGGCTCAGCGCGTTCGAGAAGAGTGTCATGTGGGACAATCGATACGACCTGATGGACTGCTTCGAGGCGTTGCCGCGGGTGCTCACGTGCGTCAACTGGCTGAGTGCCCGCGAAGTGGCTGAAGTGTCGTCGCTCTTGACCCGGTGGGCAGCCCCGAGCCACCCCGCGGGGTATATTGCCCTCCTGGACAAGGAGTTTGCATGCGACGTGGTGCGGACGTTCGCGGTCGACAAGCTCAGCGAGATGGCAGACACGACGTTCAGTTACTTTTTGCCTCAGCTCGTGCAAGCGCTCAAGTACGAGAACCACCACGTGTCCCCGCTAGCCAAACACTTGATCAAACGGGCGATTGAAAACCCCAACCAAATCGGGTTTGACCTCTTCTGGGCCATGAAGGTCGAGACGTACAATGATCAGTTCAAGGAACGATATGGGCTGCTCCTCAACACGTACGTGGATGTGTGCTCGCACAAGATGCGGTCGATTCTCGAGATCCAGGACAAGCTGTTTTCAGAAAGAGGCGAGTTTGAAGCCATCTGCCAAGAAATCAAAGCGTTGCACCACCGCGGTGTCACATGCGACGACTTGAAGCAGGCGCTGCGTGACAAGCTCACGGAATTGAACCCCAAGTTGCCGAATTCGTACCAGTTGCCCATCGACCCGCGGGTCGAAGTCGGCAAGATCCTAGTCCACAAGTGCAAAGTCATGAGCTCGGCCAAGTTGCCGCTGTGGCTCGAGTTTGAAAACGCCGAAGACGGCGGCGACCCCGTCGTGATCATCTTCAAAGCCGGCGACGACGTCCGCCAAGACTGCTTGACGCTGCAGTTGATCCGGCTCATGGACGAAATGTGGCGAGAAGACGGCAAGGACCTAGCTATGGAGCCGTACCGGTGCGTGTCGACGGGGCCCATGACAGGGATGTTGCAAGTCGTGCTGAATGCAGTCACAACCAAGGTCATCCATACGCGAGCGGGCACGGGTAAACTACTGGGGAAAGCCATGGGCTCGTTCAACAAGAACTGCTTTGTGGACTGGATCAAGGAGAACAACCCGCGGGACTCTGCCGCCAAAGCTGCCGGCGATCTGTTTCTACGGTCGTGTGCCGGGTACTGCGTTGCCACGTACGTGTTGGGTATTGGCGACCGGCACAGCGACAACATCATGGTATGTATGGGCGGACAACATATGCTAGACTTTTTGCTGGTTTGGTATTGTGTATTATTGCTATAAACTTGCAACATTCGTTTATCATGTCAATATATTGAATCACGCTGGAGCTCTAATTGGTTGAATATACGTGTAAAACTTCTGTAAGAGCCAATCAAAAATCCACTCAAAATTAGATTAGCCAATAATAGCGTCGATTACTTCGTGATGATTCGATTCGACTGAGTCTGGAAATTTGCACAATATTTGACGTAATTTTGATTGTTTTGAATGTAGGTGACGCAACAAGGACGGTACTTTCACATTGACTTTGGTCACTTTTTGGGGTACATCAAGTACCAACCGGTGGCAGGGGTCGCGTGGAAGCGCGAGACGACGCCGTTTGTGTTTACGCCGGCGATGGCCGAAGTGTTTCATGCGACGTCCAAGGTCACGGGCAGGCACGAGATGGACAGATTTGGGCGGACTGCCGGCGAAGCGTTCAATGTCGTGAGGGGGCACATGCACCTGCTGGTGTCGCTGTTCCTGCTCATGATTCCCGCCGACATGCCAGAGCTGCAGCGGGCCCAAGACATCAACTACGTCGTGGCGTCGTTGTACCCCAAGATGACACCCCCCGATGCATTTTCCCTGTTTGGCGAGTTGATCAACAAGTGCCTGCATGACAAGTGGAAATCGGTGGACGACGTCTTGCACGCGTGGAAGCATTCCAAGTAACTTATAGATCTATTTGTACAATCACAACGATCAACGGTTGGGGGGGAGGGGAATCATCGACATATGAGGCGGGAAATTGAATATTTATACTCTTAACTTTTGCCTGACCACCACCAAACATCTCTGCGCGACCAACGTTCTTCCATTCATATTCATATATATGCATTCATCCTTGGCATACTAGACGAACGAATACTATACTACTAGTACGTATAGTAAGTACACTACGTAGTAGTACACTACAAATCGACACAACGAGTGGGTTTTTCTAATTTATGATTGTTGTGTTGATTTATCACTAACAAGAGGTCTAGTAGACCTCTTGTTCAGTGACGAAGTGAACAAGAGGTCTAATTGAGGATTCAATACGAATTTCCAGACCCCGTCGAATCGAATGAGGTCTAATTGAGGATTCAATACGAATTTCCAGACCCCGTCGAATCGAATCATCTCGCCGCTATGATTGGCTAATCCATTTTTGAGTGGATATATTTGATTGGCTCGAAAGGACAAGTTGATTCAACCAATCAGAACTCCGGCGTGAATCAATATTGATTCGTTTATAGCGAATTCACAATATTGCCAGTAACGTCATTGCCACACCATAACACGTTACATGAATAATCTAGGCTGGTCATTCGACAACCATAATAGGCATACATACCGGTACTCTTACTGTCAATAGCGGTGTGCATACATACACTATTAATAGTACCATATACTACTAGTACTGTACTAGGGTTCCAGTCATGTACAACGTTGAAAGCTTCGTATGTACTACTAGTACTCGATAATACATCATGTTCATCCGTGTTCTGAACCAACTCGTCGAATGGAACTCGACTATCTATGCTTGAGGATGTGGAATGTGTTGTCGATGCGCTTCATGGTGCTGTTCATGCACTGACTGGTGAGGTCTGCAAAGAACGCGGCGGCGTCTTCGTCCGTCATCTTTTGCGCCGTCACTTCCACGATGTGGCTGATGTCATCACGGTGTCGCAACTCGGGCATGGCCGCGGGGATCATGAGCAGCAGCAGCGACACCAGCAGGTGCATGTGCCGCCGCACCACATTGAACGCTTCCCCGCACAGCTTTTGGAAGCGCGGGTACTCGTCCCGACCTTCCGCCGTCGACGGCTTGAACACGTAGCGCATTTCCGGCGTAAACACAAACGGTGTCTGTTCGCGCTTGATGCCGTACTACAAGAACACAACGCCATATAACTACTAACTAGTACCAACTAAATACGATTATCTTGACGTCGTACCTGGTACTTCATAAAGCCCAAAAAGTGGCCAAAATCAATGTGAAAGTACCGGCCTTGCTTGGTAATCTACAAACGTCCTATGTCGTCAGGAACACATTTTCACAGTGTCACACATTAGATTTGTACCATGATGTTGTCGTTGTGCCGGTCGCCAATGCCCAGCACGTACGTGGCCACGCAGTACCCCGCACAACTCCGTAGAAACAAGTCCACGGCCGTCTTGTAGCTGCGTGCGTCGCCGTTGTTGGCGCCGATCCAGCTGGCAAAACTCGTGTCATCGAACGCTCCGATGACGCCGCCGCCGCGCTTGTGGATGGCGGCGGTTGTGACAGAATGCAGCACGACTTGGACAAGGCCGGTCATGGGGCCCGTGGACACGCACTTGTATGGCTCCATGGCCAGGTCCTTGCCGTCTTCTCGCCACATTTCGTCCATGAGCCGGATCAACTGCAGCGTCAAGCAGTCTTGGCGGACGTCGTCGCCGGCTTTGAAGATGATCACGACGGGGTCGCCGCCCTCTTCGGCATTTTCAAACTCGAGCCACAGCGGCAACTTGGCCGAGCTCATGATTTTGCACTTGTGGACTAGGATCTTGCCGACTTCGACCCGCGGGTCGATGGGCAATTGGTACGAATTCGGCAACGTTTCGTTGAGTTTGCCGAGTTGTTCGCGCATCGCCGCCTTGACGTCGTCCTTGCTCTTGCCGTCATGGTGCAGTTGCTTGACCAGTTGGCAGATCTTTTCAAACTCGCCTTTTTCTGAAAACAGCTTGTCCTGGAGCTCCAGAATCGACCGCATCTTGTGCGAGCATACGTCCACGTACGTGTTGAGGAGCAGACCATATCGTTCCTTGAACTGATCGTTGTACGATTCGACCTTCATGGCCCAGAAGAGGTCAAATCCGATCTGGTTGGGGTTTTCAATCGCTCGCTTGATCAAGTGTTTGGCTAGCGGGGACACGTGGTGGTTCTCGTACTTGAGCGCTTGCACGAGCTGAGGCAAAAAGTAACTGAACGTCGTGTCTGCCATCTCGCTGAGCTTGTCGACCGCGAACGTCCGCACGCCTTCGTTGGCAAACTCCATGTCGAGCAGCCGAATGTACCCCGCGGGGTGGCTCGCCGTGTTCCACAGCGGCAGCATGCCCAGGACCTCGTCCACTTCGCGCGAGTCGTTCCAGTTGACACATGTGAGGATCCGTGGGAGCGCGTCGAAGTCGTTTTTGAATTGGTGCCGATTCTTCCACATGATGGCCTTCTCGTACGAACTGAGGCGGTAGAGCGGGTCGCGCGAGATGATGTCGCGCAGGTCCTCGACGGCGCGCGCGTTGTTGTCCACGCCGCCTGAGACACTGGACGCCGACGACGCGCGATGTGTGAGAAACACAGACGACTGGGGCATCGTGAACGACCGCAGCACCGACGGCGGACGGTCAGACGACGACGACGTCGAGCGAAGCGCGTGGCTGTTGGTTCTCGTGTTGGCAAAGCTGTCGGAACCTTCCGACTGGTTGTCGTCTTCGTCGTCATCCTCCTCCGAGAAGGTTTCGCCTCGCGCCACCATCCCCAGCGCCGACATCCACTCCTCGCGCTCCTGCTTGGTGCTGGCACACATGACAAACTCACGGCTGCTGCCGTCCGCCCGCAGCTTGAACACCCACGTCTGCTGCTCCTTCTTGGTGCTCTTGGATGTGACGAACGTGGTAAACTTGGAATTGAGCTCGTCCGCGGCCCACACTGTCGCACCCACGAGGTGGATTGTGTGCTTTGCAGGCAGGTGCACGTCGTCGCTGTACGACAACGAGTTGGTCGTCTGGTTGAGCGAGAACCACCGGCGCTGCCACTGCGACAGCGTGTAGCTCTTGCCAGTTTTCTTGAGCCAGCCAGACTTTTCAAGCGTTTGGCTCCGGTGCGAGTTGGTCTTCTTCTTGGTCGATTCGTACCCGTTGCCTTGGCTCCAGTCGAACGCAATGTCTGTGTGGTACGACGACAGCGAAATCTACATAGGGACGTAGTAGCATGTATATGAGGTTCAGAGCTCCTTGCTATAAGAGAACGAACATGAATAAATAGATATATTGTCGATTTGATAGTACAAATTTGGGGTGCAATCGAATCGACCAAACCGATCCACAATCGATCTGATTGGTTGTTAAATTTCTTTGAGAAATGGGTTTTGATTGGCTAATAATGTTGAGCTCTTCTGAGGTAGCCAATCAAATCGATTTAAATTCCAACGAGAAACTACGCCACAACACAATAATGAAATTTCACTCGAAAGCACAATACACACAAGATGCTTGGTTTCAATTCAAACTACATGACCACACAACCTACACGCAATGATATACAAGTAGTAGCAAATATTTCAGAGACTTTATATTGTGCTTTCAGCCACAATTTGTGGATTTCGTTTTGTGGTGGTGTCCATCAGTCGACTAATTTTGTCCTGAATGTGTCGGATGCACAATGGGTGAAACCATTCACACTATTATAATAGATGGCAAATCGAATTCGAGGAGTTTGATTGGCTCCTTGGAAATTGTCCTGGGGTTTGATTGGTCGGTCGATTTGGTCCGTCAAAAACCAACTCGAATTGACTCATCAGTATTGGACTCCAACAACACGAGACTGTCATGGTATGATTCAACCTTGTACTTGATATATCATCCCAACATATCCAACCAACACTGTCACTTACTCAAAACACACACACAAAACCTTGCTTTCCCCACCACCAACCATTATCCCAACCAATCAAAAAGCACCGATCATAACCAGCTCACAGATCTTAAACCCGACGTACGTGGATCAACGGTTTGTGTGTGTCGACAATGTGGGGCACCGACCCATAGTGACAACGGTGCAAGTTGTCGATCATTTGCACGTATTGCTCGCCTTGGGCGATGAGTCCTTGGACGTCAAACACGTTGATGCCTGTGGTGAGGATGCGCTCGCGGTCGTCGCCGGTGCTGCTGCTTCCGCTGTGGCTTTTACGCACGCCGTAGAGCGTAAACACCAACCGGGCAGACCGCGGGATCTCATTTAGTCGGGTCTTGGTGCGGTACCATTTCGGCTCGGTCCACAGCGCAATGAGCCCGTCGTCCATCTGCGCCTTCAAGCGGACGTCGGTGGTTTCAATCGGCTCTTCAATCAACTTGCCGCCGTTGTACAGCTCGACCACGACTACGCCGTTGGTGAACAGCAGCGGCCGCCCTTCCACGGCCATCTCATGGGCATTGCGCGTCAAGTGCGTCGTGAACCGAGGAATGTTTAGCACACGGTTGACGCAAAAGCGAAGCGGTTCGTGGTAATCGCAGCTCTTGCCAACAACCACGGCGTGTTGCCCGTCGTCGTGGTTTTGGTTGGTCGTCGCATCAGCAGCGCCGACTGGACGCTCTGGTTGCTGCTGCTGGCGGTGGACGTTCCACTCGCCGCCCAACGTCGTAAAGTTCAAATTCGATCGGGACGACTTGGTTGTCAAGTGGCACACCTTTTCGTTGTACAGTAGATCCTGCGACTGACTCAGCCCCTTGAGCAACTCTGGGCCGTCAATTTTTGACCGGTGGACAAGCGTCAAGCACACCGTTTTGCGGGTCAGGAGGCACTCGCGGACGTGCTGGTAGTCGCTCACTTCGCGCGAGGGTTCAATCATGTAGTCTCGAAACCCCGTGAGCTTGAGCGCGTACTCGGACGGGTCGTACGCATGCAGGGGCACGGCATCGAGCATGTTGTGGTAGCATTCAAAGATGTGCACGACGGTCTCTGCGACAGTGTACGATGGCAGCAGCACAAGACGCACTTCGTTGGCAGCGTTCGCGCTCACTTCGGCCAGTTGCAGCATGCGGCGGTAGATGATGTTGACCGAGTGGAACGGCACTGAGTGGCAGATAGCTTCGACCCACCGGTAGTACTCGGCTTCCGAGTCGGCCGCGAGCACCCACGTCCGGTTGGTTGTGACCAGCTCAAAGCCCCATGCGACGCTGTGGTCGGCATGCGGCTGGACCGCCGACACGTCGTGGAGGTTGATCACCCCCGTGACCAGCGACGCCTTTTCGTTGTTGCCGAGCATCACGCCGTTCTTCATCGGTTCCTTGCGGTAATAAGACAACTTCTTGTCTTCCAAATCAAAGAACCGGCGCTTGAACGCTTTGTTGGTTTCCCCGCGCTTTTTCAAATTGCCAAACACGAGGAGGTCGGTTAGATCCTTGCGGCCCACGCACGCATGCGGGTCCACCGTGAGCAGGCTCATGGGCAATCGAGCTACTGACTTGAGCGTCGGCGGCAGCACGTTCTTGCTGTTCTTGTGGGCAATCCAATCGTCGCTTTCCAACCGGTATTCTGGCGTGTTGGCGCGGATCTCGAGCTTCTCCGTCGACACTTCTTCGTGGACTTGCTTCAAGATCGATCCGATCGATTGCCGCAACGCTAAGCTTTCCTTGGAATGGATCAGACCTGGGACAGGCTGCCATCGACCGCTGGACGGTCCATGTTCGTGTTGCGGCTGCGCGGCGGACGCCTTGTTGTGCCCGTAGTGTGCAAATGGGTTCAGGTCGTTGAACGCAGGCAGCTTGCACGACTGAGCCAAAGACTGGATGTCCAGACCATCATATGTAGCTGGAGCGGCACGGCTCATCGCGCTAGATCTGCAGGCTTGAAGGTAGAGGTGTAGGCGGCGAGTTGAGTGCTGCCTGTTATTCCCACTTGTGGAGATGGCCTGACCAGCTCTTTACAGCACAAAAATATTATATATTATATTGACATCTGGTTTTTTATTTGGGTTCCGTGGGCCATAGTAACCTCGTTTTTTTTAAATTGGCAGCGCTGACTTCATGGAATGAAAAAACTTTGTGATCCGGATAAAACTCTGTGCTGTTTGTACACATATATCCGGAAAAAGCGAGTTTAGTTCACAGTCAATGTCAACTCTGCCATAGGCTTATACCCCTCTGCCATCTTTGCGATTACAGTCAAATGCTGGCAATTTATCCGTTGACAAGGCAAACGCATGAGCGAGCTAATTGCAATAGTAAATCACATTTACAACGGAATGGGCTTGCTCGAATTTGCAATGGAGGAATCATGAAGAAGAGAAATCCTACCTTCGTGAAGACTTTTGCAACTGTACAGTACTTGGTAACTGGACCTTAGGTAATTGACAGTGTGAAATTGAAATTACGCGGTATTTACAAGCTCACTATCGCCCGAGCACGCGCATGTGCAGCAGCGCCCGCGAACTAGACAAATCTAGCGGATGGAGCTAGGGACCTTAGGTAATACCTACTCAGTAGTTAGGACACTATGGTTCGAATCGTGCATTTGAGGACGATTGGCAGCGCTTTGGAAGGCGTGGTAAGTTTATTCTATTCCAATCGACGGGGATTTGGTTGTGGGATTGTACAATAAAACCTACTACGTTTTAAATTCAATTGCGATCTGTCCATTTGCCATGGTTGGAATGCATCTGGCACCCCGACCCAAAAACGAATAAAATCTGGCAGATCAAAGGTATGAAGCATGTCTACTTCTCTACATCAACCGCATGAGTCAAATGTAAGGCTTACCAATGCTTTGGATTGTTACGGCTAAAGCTGAATTGACACCGGTGCGTCAGCATATAACGTGTTCCAAACCTCGGTTTGATTGGTTGTAATTGATACAACCTCATCTATTTGATTGGTCGCAATATTAACCTCGTTTAAAAATGGTATATGCGCGCCAAGTGTTGCAAAAGCCGACAATAACTCAACGTTAGTCGGTGGATGCGTTTCCTTGCCATGCAGCGCTGTGATAATGAACGCAATGATTGCGGACTAACCATGATAGTGTACTGGCAATTTTGGTTTACACCAGGCCACATATAAATGAGTTGCGTGGTTGTTGGTTAATCAAATCAGAAGGCGGGTCACCAACCCCGTCGCGAAGGCTGGCCAAAGCCTTGACTTCCAACCATGCAATCAAGGACCATTCGGGTGCAGATGGCAGCATTAATTTTGAGATACTATAACACAGTATATGTAGTGCCTTGAGCAACAACTTGACATGTACATATTGGGGTTTCGGGCGAGCTGGTCTCGAAAGAACGACATACATTTCCGACTGTTGTTCACACACTACAGTACTATTAATAGTAACGTTAAGCTTATGGAAACTCTATGCTCCTTTACCCTGCTCACATGGCATATAACTTTTACTACTATCGTTACAGTACATGTGGAGGCGCACAATAATGTAGTCGCTCAGATGTTATAATAATACTTGCTGTCGCTGTCCCGGCTTTTTATGAGATAATCACAGCATAAATTCTTGGGATCAGATTATCCGGATGTCTCAGTCGAAATTCACTTGGGGCTCCTTACAAACATCAAGTCATCGTCGGGTGCAGATATCTCAATCATCCGGATAATCTCAATCATGTCCTGCATTTCCCGTTTGGCAATGGCGGCAGCAGCGACTAGCGATCCGCACATGCTCCTTCCGTCCGTAGACGAGCTGAACCCGTATGGACTGAGTTGGGACGCGCTGTTCGAGAACGAAATCCATGATGACAACAACAACCACTCGTTGTCTGGCAGTGAGCACACGACATGGCATCCCGTGCCAGGGCTGATCCATTCCAAGGAAAGCGTCCGGCTGCGCGAAGCCATGTCTGTGATCTTGCAGGATGTGCATGTGGGTACATCTCCTGATGATCTGGAGATGCGAGCGGCGGCTCCAGAATATCGTCTCGAAGAGGGCGATTGGGCGACCCACGACCATTTCGACAACTCTTCCTCCACCACCTCCACCGCCGACCCGCGGGATTCCATGGGCGGTGTTCTCATGGCTGTGATCAAGACCGTCGCGCGCCTTCCTGCCGATTTGCTCCAGGAAGATCCATCGCACAACAACGATTCGTCATCCGCTCCTCCATCGGACTCATCCGTGTCCGTGAGTGGATGGCTGAAAAAGCGCGGGGTTAGAAACGTTGCGCTCAAGAGTCGGTTCATGCAGCTAGAAGGGAACGTGATCGCGTACTACGGCAAACTACCCAGCCCAAAGTTGTCCAAGGGGGATCGCACGAAGCTTCAAAAGGGAGTCGTCGAGCTAGACAAGCTCACGTCGCTGCAGCCCTGCGGCGAGAAAGATCTATGGTGGGCATTCGAACTTGTGACAACCAATCGCATCTGGGTGCTGCAAGCCGAGTCAGAGGCCGAGTACATGAAATGGGTCACCGCGCTGTGCCACACCGTGTCATTCCAAGTGATCAACCAGCAGTTCCGTCGCATGTTGTGCCTGCAAGAAGTCCGCGCGACCGCCAAGACGGACGTGCGGCTCAACCTCCAGCGCACATTTACCGTGCAAGCCACCATCGATCACATCTTCACGTGCTACACACACGCAATGGACGCCGTGCCCCTCAAGCCTTATACACCGACCGACTACGTCCTCAAACTCACCGGGTTTAAGGACTTTCTCATCGACCCCACGCGCCTCATCCTCGACTACCAGTACGTCCGCGACTGCCTCTTGACGAAAAAGACGCTCCGGCTCTCCGTCGTGTCCAAAGCATCTCTGTACGCGTCCGTGATCCGTAAGGCATCGGCGTCCTCCTTGCATGCCGCGGGCATGCCGGCGTCCAAGAGCTCGCAGCGGCTTTCTTCGCTCGTCGCAGCCATCAACATCTCTTCGCGTGGCCATCATCCTTCGCCGTTGCTCGCTGACAACGACGACAACAACAACCAATCGTCGTCGGGGGATAGCCTCAGCTTGGCCGGGCCCCACCACGTCGCAGATGACGACGGCACCCCCCCCAGTCCATCCCTGCACGGTGCAGCATCCACAACATCGTCACACTTTATCGCCAAGAGCTGTCGCATAAACGAATCGCTTCGGTTCTGCATCCACCGCGCCCTCCAAGTCCCCGGGCATACGTCCCAACTCAAGCGCACATCGCATGATGTGTCGACTGAAACGGCCCCGCTCACGTACTTTGACGTGGTGATCCGCGCGCAGTTGTTTGACGGCGGCGTGCCCCTGGACGACTGGACCGAGACTGTCGACACCAAGCTGCAGCCTATGTCGCGCTCTTTGAAAGACAACAGTGTCACATCATACACAGCCGTGTGGGATCACCCGACGTGGCTGCGCTCGAAATTAAAGATCCGCGAGCTCCCCCGCAGCGCCCGGCTGGTTGTGACACTGTTTGGCGGCAAGAAGGACGCGGGGCGGGTGAGCGCCGACGACCGCGAATGCATCGGCACCACCGCCATCAACCTCTTTGACGTTGACGGACTTCTCGTCCAAGGCGACTCGTACGTCCAGCTGCTCTCCAACGTGTATCGGTGTGTGAGTGGTCCCGTGCCCCATATTGTCGACCCCGCCAAGCCATATTTGCAGGTACATGTATTGTCGTTTGAGCTATGTGTATTTGTGGGGCAGGTTCGCCAAATCATGATTGTTTGTCTTGCATTTTGTATGTAAAACAAAGGGACCCATGTTCCACTACTATATACAAGATCAATCACATACGGATTCAATGTTGAATGGTGGAAGCGACATATTTTGATTGGCCACTTGGTTCATTGTGGGGTTTGATTGGTCGATCGCATTTTACCTCGTTTGATATTTCCTAGAGTTCCTACGATATTTCAATTCACAGGCTGAAATTTTTCACAAAGATATTTGATTGAGCACTAGGTTTAAATGACTTCAACATTGAGACGTGTAATAATATATAGAGACGAATATTATTATATCCAATCATAAAAGGCCACCACGAAATATCGAGATTCTATTGGCTAAAAGTCAGACAGTCTCAAAAGTTGGTGCCGTGTCAACAATTGATGCATTACGTTAGTACAATACAAAGATATTCGATTGAGCACACAACTCCACTTACTCCACTTTCAAATCGAATGGACGATAATATTGTGAATTCGCTACAAACTTCCGAAATTCGCGTGGTTGGTCTGATCAATATTCAATCATGCTGGAGTTCTGATTGGTTGAATATCCTTGTCCTTTCGAGCCAATCAAATACACTTAAAATTGGATTAGCCAATTGCGTCGATTCGTGATTTGATTCAGTGGCGAGATATTCGAATCGACGGGGTCTGGAAATTTGTACCGAATATACCACAATAGCTTGTTGCCACTGTATCGACCCAATGTCTAGACAACTTGGGGGGGCTTTTTATATTGTGGACGACGACACACACTTACGACGATATTACGTTTGGATGTTGTGGGGGGGAAGTTGCCATATTGACGCATTGTATCTGTAGATATCGTGGAAGCGGTTCCCAACCGACGTGCAATTTCAAGTAGGCGACCTCCCAGGGGCTTCCAACTCTGTTGACGACCAACCCAACGTCCAGTACGACGACGACGACCGCGACGATGATGATGCAATGATAGAAGGCATTTCGACCACTTCCAGCGGCAGCAACAACAGCAGCCTCGTCCACAACGTCCACATTGCACTGATCGACAAGAAGGGCTGGCTCAAGAAGCTCGGGCAGCAAGGCACGATGAGCAAATGGCGAGATCGGTGGTTCAGTTTGAACCAGGCGACGGCCAGCTTGACGTACGCAGACTCACCAGCTTCTTCTTCTTCCAAGACGATCCCCCTCTTGGGGGCGACGGTGCTCATCGCGGACCAGCTGAACGAGGCGTACACGACGTACGCAGTCAACAAGAACACCCGGAGGCAGCAGCAGACGTGGGGTTTCAAGCTCAAACCAGCCAACAAAGCCCGCGTGTACCTGATGAGTGCCCAGACCAAGCAAGAGCGCGAGGAGTGGATGGCGGCGATTCGGGCGGTGGCGTTCGAGTCCAACGTGGATGGGACCGCTGAGCTGGACAGCGGCGTCAGTAGTACTCGGCACAGCCTGCTCTTCACCATGTCGCCCGACACTGCCGCCGACGCGGCGACGACCATGTCCGTCGTCCGTCCAAACGACAACGACAGCAGTAGTACCCTTCTGGAAGAAATCAAACTCCTCATGCAGCAAGATCCACTGGTGAAGCTCAACAAACTGCAGAAACATGTGCTGTGGACGCACCGCCACTTGTTCCTTGACCAGTTTGAGGCCCTCCCTCGGATTCTGTCGTGTGTCAACTGGGTCGACCCAGTGGAATCCAAAGAGGCGCTGCATCTGATGCACCAGTGGGAACCATCCAAGCACCCTGCGGGGTACCTTGTCCTCCTAGACGCCGAGTTTGCCAACGACCAAGTGCGCAAGTTTGCCGTCGATCAGCTCAACGACATGGCCGACACTACGTACAGTTACTTTTTGCCTCAGCTCGTGCAAGCAATCAAGTATGAGAACCACCACGCATCCGCGTTGGCATTGCAGCTGATTGAACGGGGACTGCGCAACCCCAACCAGATCGGCTTTGACCTCTTTTGGGCCATGAAGGTCGAGAGCGAGAACGATCAGTATCGCGAGCGCTACGGTACCCTGCTCAATACGTTTCTGGACGTGTCGTCGGCCAACATGCGCGACATCCTGCACCTCCAAGCGTCGCTGTTTAGCTCATCGGGCAAACTCGAAGCCATCTGCCAGCATGTCAAGCAGCTCAAGGGTAACCGCAAAGTGCTGGACGAGATCAAAGTGGACATGCGCAAGAAACTCGACCAACTCAACGCGACGCTGCCCACGTCGTTTCAACTGCCGATTGACCCCCGCGTCGAAGTCGGCAAGTTGATTGTAAGCAAGTGCAAAGTCATGAGCTCGGCCAAGTTGCCGTTGTGGCTCGTCTTTGAAAACGCCGAAGTGGGCGGCGACCCCGTCGTGGTCATCTTCAAATCTGGCGATGACGTACGCCAAGACAGCCTCACTTTGCAGCTGATTCGCGTCATGGACGAACTGTGGCGCGCCGAAGGCATGGAGATGGCCATGGAGCCATACAAGTGCGTTGCCACGGGCCCCATGACGGGAATTTTGCAGGTGGTGCTCAATGCAGTTACGACCGCCGACATCCACAAACGTGTGGGCAACTGGGGCGCGTTCGATGACACGAGCTTCTCCAACTGGATCCAAGCCAACAACCAGGACAAGAAGAGCCTCAAGAACGCCGTGGATTTGTTTCATAGGTCCTGCGCCGGGTACTGCGTTGCCACGTGTGTGCTCGGGATTGGCGATCGCCACAACGACAACATCATGGTACCAATATGTGTGTCCAGGTGTTTGAGTGTAGTTTGCTGGGTTGGACAGAGTATACCTTTTATCCTCGTGGGCAAGTATATATATATATTACATTCAGTTTTGTCTTTTTCGACGGTAATAAAATGCTATCGATTGAATACATCGTTTGAAGTAATATGATTCGGAAACAAATAATGTTGAAGGAACTAATACAGTGGTGAAAGTACAGTACATGATATGTGGTTGTACTTACGTCGGTATCAAACGAATATATATATATATATATACATCACTTACTTTTATATTGTTGTAGATGACGCACGGCGGACGATACTTTCACATTGATTTCGGGCACTTTTTGGGCCATTTCAAGTACCAGGTATGGCGTTGTTATATCCATGGTGTCCCATAAACATATATATATATATATATATACTAGTATATGCATACATGATCTACAAATATCTATTTTCTACCAACAGACTAACTAGTATGTAACACGACGACAAAAATGAATATATATATATATATAGATCACCTACAAATACCTGTTTTCATTCCACAACATATCTGACTACTCTTTTATAGTTTGGCATCAAGCGTGAGAAAACACCGTTTGTGTTTACCCCCGAGATGGCACATGTGCTGGGCGGACGCGACGCGCCTTCCTTCGCGGCCTTTGTGGACACATGCACGCGGGCATTCAACATCCTCCGCAAGCATGTGCATCTCATGGTGACCCTCTTCCTGCTCATGATCCCCGCCGACATGCCCGAACTGCGCAGTCGTGATGATATTTCCCACCTCGTGGAAGTATGTCTCACGACCATGTCCAATGAAGACGCGGCCAAGGCCTTTGAAGCCGCCATAGACTTTTGCCTCGGCAATCGGTTCAAACGGCTGGACAACTACCTCCACATCCTTGCCCACAAGTACTTGTAGAGCTAGCTACCTACCTATCTGCTGCTCCTGTGTTGTTGGACGACCAAATGTTCATTAATAATAATCTACTAGTTAACGAATAATGTGGACATTGGACTACTCCACTGCAACGTCAGCTTAACATATTACAACAGGGTTTTGATTTCACAATGCAAACGTACGGAATTGCCCAAACCATCGTTTTACTAGTACTGTATTTGAACGTTTGTATAAATTTCAGTACTGCTTATATGGCGATTATATTTCCAGAGTGTTTAATCAAAGCACTTTGGCGCAGAGGAAGCGTGTTGGGCTCATAACCCAAAGGTCCCTGGATCGAAACCAGGAAGTGCTATCTGTTTTTCCCCTTTTTATTCGTGAAAATCACCAACACTAACAGTTCGTTCAATGCTGCGATCAACAGGGATATGTACTATGTACAACTCGAGGGAACAATCAGGATTGTTAGGAGTGCTTCTGATTTTTGAAGCATACTCACAAGGGGTTGGATTCACGGATAAATATTACCAGTAATGCACTGCAATAATATGGGCAGCGGTACCATACAGGTACACATAATCTTCACGCCGTGGCGACAGGATGGGGCTGGGCAGTATTGAACGTGGTCGACTCGCTCACCCTCGCTCGACTCGTGAGCACTTCTAGCACCCCGATAATGGACTTGCGCAACGATGGAAGGCGAATGCCAAGGATGGACGACGGCGTCGGAGGCGGCACTGCCGCACGAGGCGTATCAGTGGCCACTTTTCGGAACACCAAGAGCGCTTCTTCGAGCCTTTCGCGCTCACGTTCGTGGTCTAATGCGGTCTTTGGCTCTTCGTCCTTGAAGTAATGCCGCTGCCATGTGCTAATGGCACGCGCCCACTCGGAACGAACGGACGGCCCCAGGCCACTGACCTCCACGACTGTTTTTGGCGACAACGCATACGTGCGGTCCTTCACAAGGACGCGCTGTGACTCGACCGTGAAGCTGAACGGAATGTTGTCGACTCGCTTGTGTGGCTTCACATCAACCTTGCAGCCCGAAAGGCGGAGTTCGCTCACGAGGCACGCCATGTCTGCAGAGGTGTAGAATCGAAGGTAGCCATGGTCCAAGCGGCAAAAGCACACCTGTGATGGCATCGTAGCGCTATGCCTCATCAAATAGCCTTCCATGATGATATAGCTACAGGTGGTGATTGTGGTCCAGTGCAAAGGAAAGATAGTCCGCTGTAATATTGCCGCGGAGATGCCAATGGCAAGTAAGTACTGGTAAGCAGAAACGTAACGGTCTGGATAGAAGAATGCTTGTGATTGGTGATTTTGATCGATATTATTTTATTTCGAACATTCCCAAGATTCACTAAACATCACTATGTGATTTTAAATTTTGACTTCTCGGATACTAGAGCCGAAATTTCGATTAATTTGGTCTTACTATTCATAGTATAATATGGTATATATTAAACTTTGTTAAACCATGCATATATTTTATAAAACCTATCGCGGCAGTGTAAAATCGGGAACATCAAAGTGCACCCAAAGGATAATAAGCCCGCGACCTAGTATTAACTTACATGCGATACCCCATTATCCCTTCAACTTAGTCGTTCATACTAGTAGTCGACGAGAACTCAGTCGTGGCCATAGACTCGACGCGGTCGTCGCGCCACTTGTGACTCGGTTTCGCATGAACCTTGCTATGACGTTCAACGCTGGTGTCTACCACCACCAAGTCACCGACCTAGAGAAGAGCACTCCATCACGATTTCACAGTAGATAATGTATCTGCGTACCCGCAGCAACCGTCGCGCCAGAGCTTGTGTGGGTGCCAACTTGCTGTCCGTGGCTGACGACGGCAGGCCCAGGACGTACTGGCACAGTCGGTGGATGTCTGCCGACGTCGTCGTCTCCGGGGCTGCAGGTTCCACCTCTCCTTCGTCCTCGTTCAGATCCACGAGGAACGAGTCGAAGGGGCAATCCAAGCTGAGGCACTTGACCACAATGTTCCAGTATACATGCGGGTCTTTGGCGTGCCATTGACGCAGGGGCCAACTGGTTTCTCCTCCTCCGTCGTCATGTGCCGTCATTCTCGCATGGAGGTAGCTCCACGAGAAGTACGGAATCGGCGACGACGGCGGCTGATCCATGCATCGCACGCAAAAGAACGGACTCAACGACCCTTGACAGCTGGGGCACGTCGACCGAAAGGTCGTCTGCAGGTCCGCCTCCGACAGACGGTGGCCACACGTGGCGCAATCTGCCAACAGCGTCAGGCGGATGCCGCGCTCAAACAACTCGCCAAACCGATCGTGCATCTCTCGACGCGGTCGCAACTTCACTGTCCCCGACTACGTAGTACATACAGTAACAACGTTGTCACATACTTCGTATAAGCTGAGGCAAGGTGCAGGCCAAAAATGATATATTTTGTACCGTTTGAAACACATCTTCGACGTTGGTCAGGCCTCGAATGAAGCTCACAGTCATAGGTCGCGGCGACTCGACCAGGCATGTGACGATGTCATGAAATGAACTCAGCATCATGGGTTTGCCGCCAATCGTATCCACGACATCGCCTTCTTCGATACGGCACCGCTCGTCTCTACGTCCAACCCTGTCAGAATTCTCTGGACGAGTATGCGGTCAAGTTGGGAGATGGATGGCTACGAACTGGTGTTGAAAGCCAGCGACATGGCACCCCTGCTTGTCGTTGAAGGGCTGCAAGATCAGGCCGAGGGACCCCATGCCAAATGTCGCATACACGCGATGTACCAGCGGTTCCAGCTCCACTTCCATGCACGGCGCCAGCCCCAACCCACCGCCCATGCTTGCGCTAGCACTACTGCTAGTAGTAGTAGTAATGTCAGCACTACTAGTACTACTAGAACCGCTGGAAAACAGCCGAGTGGGGCTGGTCGGACTGGTTGGCGGCAGAACAGCGTCGTGGTGGTGTGGGTAGTTGACTTGAATCTGAGCCAGCCACGTCACCGCCAGCGCCACGTCCCCGTGGTCCATCCATGTCTTGATGAGCCAACTGAACGGTCGCCAGTGGCCCAGCTGGTTAAAGATCCCGCCCAAGGGAGACGCGCCCAAACAGGTTTCCCACACCGCCTCCAAGTCGTGTCGATGCGACGTCTTTCGGCACGCCCCCAGCGTGTGGATCAACTCCACATATGCTTGCTACAAACAATCCGTCATACGCCGATGCACATTCCAACGAACAAACAACTAACCGAAACCTAGTAAACTACGAACCGAACAAACGAGGCAAACTCCAACAAGCATACGAACGATGCAAAACTTCGAACGAACGAACGACGCAACACTGGACAAACAACGAGCTAACGACCGAGGCAACGTACCTCCAACGCGAGACTCGGTTTCTTGGCGTTGGTGGCCCACAGGTCGTCGAGCACGCGGGTGCAGTTGGCGACATTTGCCATGCACTCTGGCACACATGCGGTGTGGAGCCACGGGTGGTCGGGGACGTCGGGGTTGGTTTTCGTGCGGTGAAAGTTGAGCCGAGGACTTAGGTGGCTGCCGATGGTCTTGGCGCGGTGGAAGATGGCGGGTGGGGACTTGGCCAGCTTCCCGCCGTGCAGCCAGTTGTCGAGCCACTCGACCACGGTCGAGTTGGGCTAATGCAATTCATACCATCACATCCCAACGAATTTGTACTAAAGGCAACGTCAGTATGTACATACCTTGCGGGACTTTTTGCAAGCCACTTCGGGCACCTCGTACGGCAACTTGGGTCGTCGTGACGCCCCCAATGCATCGCTTGTCAGCGTTGGAAAGGCAATCTCGTAGTGGCTGAGGTTGGCCGTGGACACTGTTAGCCGCTGCGATGATGGAATTGCGGCTTCGTCAGCTGCACTGGCTTGTTGAAAGAACGACAGCATGACATCATGCCCCGCTGGTCGCAATGGAACATGGATGGCATCGAGTCCTAGCGATGCTGGCTCATCGTCTTCGTTGTCTATATCGTCGTCGCTGTCGTCCCGGTCGTTTCGGAGAGACGAGGACGACCCGCCACTGGAACTTGCTTTTTCCGAACTAAATTGATCCACATACTGCTGGAACGCACTCGTGTTGCTCCACGCAGTGAAAAACACCTAATTACACGACGGGGGGGGGTGTCACTCTGGTCAATGGGAACGTTGCATTTTGTAAAATACTCCGATTATGTACGACCAAACAATGCAATGTCATCGAACGAAATGAAGGCCCACCCATCCTACCTTTGCGGTACCGGTCTTTTGCGCCAAGAACTTTTTGGTGCCTTGCTTGGCCAGACCGGCGCGGTACTCGCACACGAGTCGCCGAAACCACTTGACCATTGTCCGTCGCAGCGGGTTCACGGACGTGAGAAACGACGTCGACAGGTTGCTGCCTTCGCTTTTGTGGAGAGAGGGGCTCCCTTCCACTGATTCGCGCAGGCGAGCGTGCATTCGCATGCGGCGATCTTGCAGGATATGAGGCAGCAACGAAGGTGGCGACTCTCCCCCGTCGGCTCCGACGAGGTGGCTACTCAGTAGGGTCACCAACGCCTCGGCCGCCGGTGGAAGCACCGGCAAGCGCGCCCGGGACCCATGCAGACGGTTGTCGCGCATGTCAAACCGAACCACCGCCTGCAAAAGAACCATACACACATGATCAACAACGGAATATATACCGTTATAAACAACAGTTGGAAAACCAGTGCAATGTCGACAACACAACGAGATAATGTTGCACAGCCAAGAATCCCTTGGACACTCTAAAAATCGAAGTGGCGTGTACCGTGGGAGAGGACAAGGACGCCGGGTGGGGCACTTGCGAGGCATGAGCGCCCGCAATGAACGGCACGGGCGCGTCCAGCAACGTTGCGATGTCCACACCGTGGGGCACGACGGGGATGAACACATGGTCCCATTGCAATGGCGCCAGGAGCAGGCGGATGGTCGTGGCTACGGCCGTGATAAACAGGTTGTCCGTGCCCAATATCAGAATGGAGTGTTCCAGCAGGGCATGATGCACCAACGCCACGAGGTTCTCGGGCTCCACGAGCTGAAACGTGTACTCGACAAACTCCCAGTCAAGGGGCGCTGCTTGTAGCAATATGTCCGTCTAATAGCATCCAGATTGTTGGACATGAAACCGATCGAAAGGGTGGGGAGGGTGATTTGTACCTCGGCGATCGAGCACAGTACCCCAGCCGACCCGACGCGGGGCACGGGCACTTCGTGCAATAAGTTGGTCAAGCATTGCTCTACAAAGTGCACAGTCGGCTGGTGGTGGCTGTCGTCGGAGGAAGGAACACTGTGATGCGACTGCTGCAGCAATTGATTCGCTTGGGTGTTCCATCGATGTTGACAGGTGCCGAGCACAGCGAGTTGCTCCAAGTACTGTAGTAACGATGTGTAGAAAGGATGCTTGCTTACAATGCAGAGCGACGTGAGGCACACTGCATCTGCGTAGTTGTTGGACACCGATGACGATATGCAGATGGACGCGCCATGAAGCGATGTCCCCGTGGCTGTGGTCAACACAAACGCATTGTACATCGCTGGCGGAGCGTCGGCACTTCGACTGGGAAACATAAACTACAGTACCCCATCACGAAGTGTCGTTCAAAATGTGGAGGACGCAGGGAGAGAGGTAGGGCTACAAGTGCCTACCAAGAGAACGCTCTGGGGGTACTCATCTTGGTCATGATTCTGGGGCGGGTACTGAAACACAATCGAGTGCGTGCTGCCTAGTCGACGCAAAAGTGAGCATGCGACCACTCCCATGATGATCATCATTCGAGCGACAACAACCTATCTTGGAAGCCACGAAGAAGTACTCGATCAATCGCGGTTCATCGTTGCTATTGTGCTCCGACATGGGTTCTCCTTCTGGTTTGTGACAGAAGAAGTGCGTCTAGGATCGCAGGATTTACGACGTTTCATTTTGATGGGGTATACGGATGATCAACCGGATAACACCCTTGCGCGTCAAAAAATGCACACATGGAAGCCACAAAAAATGGCATAAAATGGCCGTTTTTCGAAGAAAAATTGCCAAAATCGAAATATTTCATTTTTCGAGATTTTGTGCGTATGGATGCCACCAAAGTTCAAAACTTTAAGGGTTCGTCTGGTAACCGGAAATATTGCAATATTCAGACCCAAAGCGCCATTTTAGGGCCGAATTCAACAAATCTGATCAAAATTGAAACATGTCTTGCTTGCAGAGGTTTAACCCAAATCCAATAATTCACGTGGGATTTACTCGTTGAAGAGGTCCAAAACGCCACATTACAAAATGGACCTTTTACCTCCATTTTGAAAATGACATTTTGGTTAATCCCATTTTGCGAGAAAATCGGAATATTATTTTTGAAATGTTACCACACGTACCCTAAGCCACAATTTTTCTTGCGAGTCGGGTGTTTTATGGCATAAATAAATAGAATGGACGACCGATTTGGTCCAAGTTTTTTTATGGAGGTTTGGTTCACGTTGAAGTTCTTGCGGAGTTCTGATTGGTTGAATATACTTGCCCTTTCTGCAAGAGCCAATCAAATCCACTCTAATATGGATGCCACCCCATAAAATTATGCCATAAACCGGTTTGGCAAGTCTGCCAAAATTTCCCAAAGTCTCATATCCCATGAAGAAAAGGAGAAAAGAAGAATCTACAAAGTTGTCTGGATGCCAGTTGAATTTTGGAAGAAATATTCGATTTCCGATTGAAGTGCAAGGCTGCAACGTGAACACAAACCTCCATAAAAAAGTTGAACCAAATCGGTCCATTTTATTTATGCCATAAAACGCCCGATTCTCAAGAAAATTGTAGCATAATGTTTTGATCTTTGGTGGCATCCAGACGCACAAAATCTCGAAAAATGGAAGATTTCGATTTTGCCAACTTTTCTTCGAAAAACAGCAATTTTATGCCATTTTTGGTGGCATCCAGACCCGCCCTTAGGGTGCGTCTGGTAACATGTCAAAAATAATATTCCATTTTCTCGCAGAATGGGATTAGGGTGCGACTGGTAACCGGAAATATTGCAATATTCAGGCCCAAAACGCCATTTTGGGGCTGAATTCAACAAATCTGATCAAAATTGAAAGATGTCTTGCTTGCAGAGTTTTAACCCAAATCCAATCATACCACGTGGGATTTACTCGTTGAAGAGGTCCAAAACGCCAAATTACAAAATGGACCTTTTACCTCCATTTTGAAAATCGCATTTTGGTTAATCCCATTTTTCGAGAAAATGGAATATTATTTCATTTTCAAAATGGAGGTAAAAGGTCCATTTTGTAATATGGCGTTTTTGACCTCTTCAACCAGTAAATCCCACGTGGTATGATTGGATTTGGGTTAAAACTCTGCAAGCAAGACATCTTTCAATTTTGGGCCAGAATATTGTGAATATTGTAATATTTCAGGTTACCACACGGACCCTTAACAAATACTCCTTATGTCGTTCAACACTCACCATCGTCTCCTCCAGTGGATGGCTAAACATGAGCATTGTTGGCGCGTTGAGATGGAGCGTTAATAGGCTCCAACACAAGACTAGTTTGAGCTAACAATAGTCCATCAGCAGCCTATGAATGCCACGAGCTCTGGCTCAAGTCGTCTTCGAACACCGATTCGCGGCTAAACCTTCACTTGGCAGGCCATGCTTGTCGTGTCTCGTGGCTGGCACAGTCATTTGATGTGGTGTGGACGTTTCGACACGAACATCAAGTTTCCACGCTTAACTGTTGACAACTACTAGTACATGAACTCGACGCAATCTTGGACGAAACATTACTCGATATACGGGTACAGGACAAAGATATCCCTGCGCTGGAGGCGCTTGTTGCAGACGGGACATCGCGTGGACACCATGCGACCTTCCGTCCACCACCGATCGAGGCAGTCGCGGCAGAAAATGTGTCCGCACCTGGTCGCGATGGGATGCAGGATGGGGTCAAGACACACTGGACACGTGAGGGTTGTTCGTGCGCCAGCGTCTTGCCGGGCGTCTTCTTGATGTCCTTTCCATCGTTGGTCCAAGTACTCCCATGCAACCACGCCGACCACGATGGGGACGAGCACTTGCAGCACGTTCGACACGATGACGATACGCATGACATGAGCATACCAGCACGCAATAACTCCTACGACCGTCACACCAGAGTTCCATGCGGCATGTATTACGGATGACGCTCGGCGGCGGTACATAGCAAGCATCATTGGGCGGTTCGTTCTGCAGTGTGTTGATGTTCAACACACGGATCAGCCAATGAAACGTCGTGATTTCGAAGAATTCAATTTGATTGGCTACCTCCAATTCGTCCATTCGGTGTGATTTTGTCATATTAGGATGGTTCACGATAGGGTGACCACCATCCTATGTTGGTTCATCATAAGATTGCCACATGAGTTGAGCTATAAGGATCACCCCAAGCCTGCAAAGCGCATGATATTAAAGGTAACTAGACTCATGTACTACGTAGTACTAGTAGGATGACAGGTCTTGAAGCATACTAGTAGTACCATTCATTGCATCCAACAATATACTGGACCCAACAATACCGTAAGCAATGAAAGCCATTCCAACTTCAAACTTCGTTCATTATAGACTAGTGATCAAGCTAGGTCGGTTGTTAGGGAGCAGCATGACGAACAGCCCAAGCGAAGGTGCCATGAATAGCTGTGGAGGTCGTTTGATCCATATGTTTTGCTGGTTACTATACTACTACTAACGTTGACCGTTTCATCTTGATGGCGAAACCGTTTTAGTTATCCGGAAATACGGATAAACCTAAACAGAGGTGCGCGATCTTTATGACTTTTTACCAACTCAACATCGACGACGATGGCCACCGACTCGAGTGTGTCCTCGATAACGTCGTCATGCACGCTTCCGCTCGATGCAACAATCGTACATAAGTACGGCATGGAGTTCCACGCACTCTTGGCCATGGATGGCCCCGGTGCCAAGAAGAAGAGCAAGATCACGGGGGTGGTATTCCACCCTGTCCGTCCATGGGTCGCGGCGGTCGAGTCCAAGGACTGTGGCGTTGTGTGGAACTACGAAACGAAGGAAGTGATCAAACGCTTCACGTTGCAGGTAAGCTTTCGCTTTTGTACACACGGATGACCGTCAGCTGTAGATCGGGGAGGACGTGCCCACCGCCGTCTCGGACGACACGACGGCGGTCGCGACGCCGACTGCTGTCGCGCTAACCAAGTCGATGGCATTGTCCACACCGTTTTCGCCCAAGCTGAGCAGCGGCAAGGCCAAATCCTCGTCCGTGCTTATGTTCTTCGACAGGGAGTCCATCGCGCACGTCTCGGGGATATCTCGAGGCATCGATTGCTTTGAGGAATGGCTCGTCATTCTGAGCTCGCAGCAGATTGCGTTTTGCGACATCAACGACGCGCAGTCGGTCCGTGTCACATATTTGTTTAACATCGTCTCATGCCTTGGTCGTGTAGAACCGTTGCATTACACCTGACGACCTCGGCCGCGCGCTGCCAAACTCGATCGAGGTCTTACCAGGGGGATTCTTGGCCATCGGTATATGTTATTGCATCTGACCTGGCTTGGCATGCATGCTTCCTAGGCCACGGATCGTACTTGCCCATTTATTTTGGGTGTCACGTTGCGCCTTGTCACAGAAAAGTTGACACTCTCACATGTTGTAGACAACATATCAATGATGGAATGATTGACATATATATATCTTGTTCGAATTTCTTTTCATCTCGTGTTGGGTTTCTTGTCCGCTTACACTTGAACCCGTTTTCAAGTTAAAGCAGCCAAACACCGTTTGGACTCACTATTGAGTCGTGTAGGTTGCAGCGACGGCAAAATTCGCATATGGAGTCCTCGGCTGTGGAAGGTGTGCCACGTCATAGACACAGGGGCTATCAAAGAGATCCCCCATATGCTCCTCGTGCCTTCATCTTCCTCTTCGACATCTTCGTCCCCCTCGACGGCGGCAATGCTCCACTGCTACTTGATAGCCGTCCATGTAGACGGCAAGGCCATCGTGTGGAGCATCACGCGCGTGTCCAGTGGCGACTTTCAGCAGTCGCGCGCGTGTGAATTCGACCTCAAAGACGCCAATAAGCGAGGAGGAGGAGCCATCAATACCACTGCCAACGTGGATGTGACAACGTGTGGGTATTACGAGCTCAAGCTGCTCTTGCAAGACAGTTTCTTGACGGCCGTGTCCAAGGATGGGAATGTACTTGTATGGGATATGTCGTTTCTTTGGTATGTTTCTTTCATATTTGGTGGAATGTGTGACATGGTTCAATCTCTTGGTGTCGTTCGTGTTGGGCTGTAGGTCCACGACCCCAACCAAAGAACCAAGGTAATAGTTATTATATATATATATATATATATATCGATTGTGTAAACGATCTTCTCTTGTGTAGAGTCACGTTTGTGGGCCTATTCCACACATTGACACCGTCTACAAAGCCCCTGCATGGCACGTTGCTGCTTGGATCGAGCAGACACAGCTACGTGTATCTGTCGACCTGTCACACATCCATGGTACGCTTATAAACAAACAAACTATGACAGTATATTCGTATGTACACATACCTACAGTACCTACCATCGCCATTGTGAAACGTTGTCACATGTATTCCTACTCTAATATTGTGCTTGTAGTACTATCAAATCGACAATAATAACCGTTGACTTCTTCGTAGCTCAACGTATCCGAGCTGCACAAGGGCAAAGTATGTCGCCTCGTGACTTCATTTCCGTTAACAGCAACAAACGAATGGCTGAGATCATTCGCTTGTAGGCCACCCAAGACCTCGAGATTGCCGCACACCGTGTGGACTTGGTCAAAGACGTCCGCACATTGCACTCGGTACGACAGCTTCATACAAAAAACTGTGACATGGTCAACTGGTTTACTTGCAGAAAATCTCAAAAAAGATCAAACTCATCTCGGTGTCGCAAAGCCCTCGGTGTGCCACCTTGCTTGTCGCGGCCACGAATTATGGTTCGACACATAAGTTTTACCCGTTTTGCACTGGAAATATATGTTGAGGAGATGATATATATATATATATATATATACTTCCGCAACGGGTATATACCGAGATGTACGTAGGCCTGCTGCTGTTCCACTTGCACGCGTACACTCCCCGCCAGTCGATGACATTTCTACCAAGGTAAAACCATCATACCTACAACTATTATAGCGTTGCATTTGTATCAGCAGCCATAGTGAATTTCATGTCCCAATCATATATATATATATATATATATATACATATCTACATCAACAACACTGAGTCAACCTGTACATACAGCTTGGCCTCGATTGTGCTCAATACCCCCACGCATCTCCGGTCCGTGCCGCTAGGAGATAAGGGAAAGAAGGAGCTTTATGCGTTGAAATACCCCAACAAGGACTCTGTGGGGCTCTCAATCAAGCACCCGTCAGCCAAGTACTACGTGGCGGTCGTAACTGGGTCTCATTACGAGGTAGTAGTAGCTATTTCCTTGTATCATTTGGCTGTGTATATTAACTCTATGATTGTTTGTCGCCAATTAGATCGTCCATATGGATGCCACTGGGTCCTGCCACACGGTACGCCACCATATTCTACAAAGGTTTTCGTGAGATTATAGTTAGTGTGATTGCTGGGCAAGTTTGCCGGCAACGGATAACTATCTGCCTTGGCCTTTTGACGAATATGTGCCGAAAGTCAAAGTAAATTGGACGGGGGGTTTGCACTCTTGACCATACTTCCTTGTGTGGCGGATAGATCGCTTCGGGACCGGGGGTTGGTGTGGCGTGGCACAGCAAGCTGCTCCGATTTGCCGTGTTGGTCGTACGTACATGCGACACAGTTTGAATAAATATGAGGGGATAACATGCCGATTGATATTCGATGCGGATGTGAAATCTCTACCTAGCCAGACGAAGATGACGTGGCAAAACGAGGTCGCCCGGCCGCCATGTCCACCGACAGCCCCCGTAAAAAGCTCGGGGTCTTCTTTGGAAAGGCCGACGAGGTGCCGGCGGCAACGGCGGGCGGTCCCGCGCTACCGCCCTTTTTCAAGCATGACGTGGA
Organism: Aphanomyces astaci; assembly: GCF_000520075.1. Lineage (NCBI taxonomy): Eukaryota > Oomycota > Saprolegniomycetes > Saprolegniales > Verrucalvaceae > Aphanomyces > Aphanomyces astaci. Next base: position 243,395 of record NW_009798283.1, read on the forward strand.
CCTGCGACCGCATGCGCTTGCGGTGTATGACGTGGACGCGTCCACTGGCAACTGCACTCGACTGGTACAACAATCTCTCTCATATCTAAGCAGTATATCTTGGATTTTTGATCTATTCTGCTCTTTTGTGGGGGGTGATCTCTATCTAGCGATATCTATGTGTCTGAAGCGAAGATGCATGGTATGTGATTGACTGGTTGTATGTAGGTGGACAAACTCACATCTGGGCAGCCCCGCCATTGGATCGTCCATGCCTTCACCGGTCCGTTGCTCGGCCTTGTGCGCTGCGTGATGCCAGATGACGGAGCTCTCAAACCCTCTAAAGCCACCACGATGTCGACAGTGTCCGACAGCACATCTATCGTCACGGGGTCGTCCATCACGACGGGGGAAGCCACCACGGGGGGCATGCACATGACGCTCGAGTTCTACGAATGGGGGGGAGCTGAAGATATCGCTGGGAAATCGTCAGTGTCAACGGCGCTCCACAAGGTAAGCCATGGTGGGTTCTGTTGAAAGAATGGATGGATGGATGGTTGGTTGGTCGTTTGAACGTTGTTTATATGTGGCTAGGTCGGGCCTGTATTGGGCGGCCCGCTGCTTGTAGAATGGGAACACTCTGGCAAGTACGCGGTGCTGGTGTACCCAACCAAGTGCCACGTCATCAAGTGGGAAGGTCACTCGTCCAAGCTGCTTCCATTGCATGAGATCTCCACCCCGCGACCTGTGCAGTCAGTCTTGTGGGTACATCACGCCCTCTTTACGGCCACCGAGGACGAGGTAACTATGTATATATATATATATTATACACATAGTATATATATATATATATATGGGTTGACATACACATGGATCGCTCAATCGATTGTTTGCTTGTTTGCGATATTAGATCAAGTGTTATTTCATCTGTGGCAGCCGCACGTTTTCGTTTGTGATTGCAAGTACGACCTCCTGCTTTGACGGCCAAGAAGAGATGGACCATACCGTCAACTTGGCCGACTTCCCCGCGGCACAGCGGCACCCTGGAGGTCCGTTTATGCTCCTGGGGGTGTTCCAAGAGAAATTGCTTTGTGGTGGAATCATGCATCAGAGGTAAGCAGCTAGCTAGGTAGCGCTACAGTCCGAGTATGGTGTCGATGGTTAGTTATCATGTGATTTTTTCAAGTGTCTTTTGTGGTTGAATAATCACAATGTTTCTAACGTTATCGTCGTTTTGGGTATATGTAGCATGTACTCTGTCACATTAAAGCACCCGGTGCTCCAGTTTTGCATGTTTGTGGCCCAAGGCGTGCCCAAGCGAGCGCTGGAGGTTGTCCCAATGATCTCGGCGGACCTTTTGGATTGGATGGCGACTTTCCTCGAGGTATTTGATATCAATATGGTTGGGCTATGTGTTTGAAAAATGGATGGCTGGCAGGCGTTTGGGTTTGCCGCAGACGCGTTGGACGTCCCCGGCACGTCGTCGCATGTAAAAGCGAGCATTTGCATCAAGCACATGCTCGTGCACACGTTAGCAGACATGCTGCCATCGTTGGTGGCCAGTGTTGCTACCGATAGCGCCGATATGATGGTACAGACTGCTATGTATATATCTATATTTCTAGTGTTCTGGTGGAGATTGATGATATACATGGGGACTTGATGCAGGGCACGTCGTTAATCCAACGCGCATGTGCTGCGTTGTGTCGCGGCGGTCAGGAGGCGGCGGTGGCGGCGCTGCTTCCAACGTGCATGCAAATGAACAAGTGGAACGATGCCCTGGTCATGGCCATGCTGGTCCAGGACAGGGCGACCATGGCGCAAGTGCTGGCGTCCAAGGAAGAACTGAGCCATGCGCTGCACACGTCCAACAAGAATGCCGACGTCGAAGCGCAGTGGAACCAACAGATGGACGCGCATGGACAGATCCGCCCCGCGCGGTTTGCCGGCACGTGGATGCAACGTTAGTTTAGATATGACGACCTTGCCGATGCAGCTACATACATGCAGTAACAACTAACCACAGCTACGACTAGTAGTACTATCGTTACCATCATACCTAACGTTCACTGTTACTAGTAATGCCACACCAGCAGTACTAGTACTCATATTGTGTAAGCTAAGCTGGTGCTGCCTAGACTTCTGGTGTGACTATTTTGCATGGCAACCATCACGATAGTATATTCCATCATGTTGTTACATGCGTTGTTGTTGTTGACAGGGCACCTAGTTAGCCCCAAATATCGCGGACGTAGCGCTGCCGAAGCGCCAAGTCCTTCCACGCGACCTCCGCCTCTTGATGCGTCATGTGTCCATGCTCCACAAACACTTGGACGAGGGCTGCGTGCACGTCCTTGGCCATATGCATGCCATCGCCGCACACGTACACGTACCCGCCTTGGCGGGCGACCAAATCGTACACGGCCGCTCCGTGCTCTGCCACGTCATGTTGCACATAATGCTTGGCCTCCTGGAATAATCACAAACGGCACTGTCGGGATACTTATATATATATATATATATATATAAATAAATAAATCAAATCATGGTGTCTAATGATTTGAGACGAGACGGATATATATATATCTTGTTTGTAGTACCTGCTCCCGAGACGCTGCCACGTGCAAGTGGGTGAGCACCCCCTCGTGAATAAACGAGTCAAGGTGTCGTTGAAACAAAAAGTCTTGGTGGCGGTGCCGACAGCCAAAAAATAAGTCAATTTGGCCCAATTCAAATGCATGTTCGACCAATTCCACGGCGTGGTTGCCGCGCCATGTGCCGCAACTTTCGCTGTCGTCCACGTGTTTGAGTCGCTACGTACACAATAGATTAACTCGCCATTCAAAACTGGTCTTATCGGCGACACAATCGATAAAGAGCACGGATGTTAGTCACGTACTTGGAGCTGGCGGTGCTGCAAGAACCCTACAAAGGGTGTGACGCCCGTGCCCGGGCCAATCAAAATCAACGGATACGACGGGTTGGCTGGCAGGGTGAAGTCCTTGGTCGGGTGGTGGAAGATGGGAATTTGAACGGCCACTGCAGCGTTGACTGGAGTTGTTTGGGGGTGCAAAAGCGGCCGAGCCAACGCGTGGAGCCACGACGTACACAGGCCCCGACGACGGAGAAGCCGACTGGTAGTAGTACCCCCTTGAACAACTGGCAAATCATATTCGACGATCGTAAAGGCAATGTGCACTTTGTGGGGCTGGGATGAAAGGGGCGACGACGCGAGCGAGTAGTACCGAGGACTGAGTGTCGGCAGCAGCGATAGCACGGACGCCAGTGGGGGGCGGCACGCCGGAAACAGACGCAAAATGTCCACCACACTCAAGCGTTGCGATTCCACAAAGTTCTATACCATGCCTTGAGTGGACAACAGCGCCAGGATGGAATACTCGTACGTCATAGATATATATATATATATACCCATACAAAGCTACTAAAACATGACTTATATATAATATATATATATATATCCATACAAAGCTAGTTAACGATGACTTACCTGAAAGTGCAACGGGCCATCCTTGCTACTTAGATACAAGAGCGCTCGCTGGTCGGTCGAGTCGACGTCGCAGTACGTGGCTAGCGCCCGCAGTGTGGATTTTTTCACCTGTGCTTCAAGGTCGTAGTGGTGGGTCAGCAGCTGAAACAGCGATCTTGTCGGAAGGTTGCTACTGCTGCCACTGCTCTTGCTGGCGGCGTTCTTCTTGATGCTCTGGACCGTACACCCGATATGCAAGTCGTCGGTGGCGATGCCGAGCCGGCGGACAAAGTACGCCACAACGTCGGGGTTGTTGGGGCAGCGTACGCCGATCGAGTCTCCCGGTACGTACGTCATGTCTATTGATATATATATAAAAATATATATTCTGACTGGTGCAATAAACACCAATGTGACAAGCAACACGTACCCATGCCGGCGGTGTCAAGTTCGAGCCAAAGCACGACGCGGTCACTCGGAATGGAGCTGGTGAGATATTTGGCTTTGGTAATCGTCGCCATAAAGTCACCCGACGTTCCCACGCTCTGGTGAGTTGGCGGGTGGAATGTTGTGTTGTCAAACGTGACCGACACAGTGGCGGGTTGGAGCCGCGGCAGGCGGCTGGCGTCCACTACATCCGGGGGCCCGGAAGGAAACATTGTGTGGTACGCGGTCAAGAACGTCACCTCGTCCAACGACATGTAGTCCGACGGGGGAGGTTTGGGGGTGCTTTCAGCAGGGGGAGAAGACGGGGTGGTCGTTAAATCGAGGGAAATCGCAGCTGGAGCGACGGTGGCGGTCGTTAACTCGAGGGAAATCGCAGCAGCTGGAGCGACGGCCGTGGTAGTCGTTGTTCCCACGAGGGTACTCCACAATCCCATCACATAAGGCTCGACAGAATCTTCCAACCCCATCGCTTCGTCGGCACAGCCTAACGAGTCAAGAAATAGATTCAAAACGGTATCTAATATGGCTTGTTTTTTTAAAAATATTTTTAAAAAATAATATTTTTGGGGCAAAGTTACGTACCAATGTCGTACACGCATTCGCCGCCCAATTCTTTGAGGCGGCGGTGGATGCCCTTGCCCATATAACTACGTGCAATCATGATATATATACAATAGTTGAAAATACTAAGAGGATATATATATATATTGTACGTACCAAAACTTGTCGTAGTTGGTGTCGCCCAATGCGAGTACTGTAAACCGCACATGCGCCAGCAACGTGGGCGGATGCGCCTTCTTTTTCAGAAAACGCCAAAACTTTTCCGCGTTGGTGGGGGGGTCGCCGTTGCCCGTCGTACTGCACACAATCACCACGTGCGTCGGGGCTGTTAAGCCCAAAATGCCGCTCTATATATATATATATATACACAAAGCACAATTTTACGTTAGAATATGGTCAAGCCGATTCGAAATTTGGAAGAGCAGCAGCACCAAGTCGACCGACCAATCAAAACCCAAAACATGATTCAAGTAGCCAATCAAATTTTCGCTTCCACGATTCAACATCAAGTTAGGGTGACATTGGTCCATTTTTGCACTCAAAATTAGACGCAGTACAAACCATCGATCGATGGATTTACCTAATCAGCACACAAATCCATATTTTGGCTGAAAGGACCATACAAATCAAATAGATTTAAAGATAAAATATATATTTAAAAATATAATAAAACATAAAATATAATTAAAATCAAAACCTCTCAAGATATGACGACTTGGTAGATACCTTTTCAAACGCATTGAGCGGACTCAAAGACGTCGGAACGTGGTGGTCGGCCGCGTCGGTTTGGATGCGCTACATAGTTGTACTCGCTGTGAGAATATGTTTACAAAAATATTATTTTTCCACAATATATTACAATTCGTGAAGAACGGATGGACGCTTGCTTACCTTGGCAATCGATTCCGCACAACCAGTTTGCGATCCATAATAAATGTGCAAATGGTCAATGCTGCCGAGCTTGGTACTGCTGCTGTTTTCATTTGGTTGGTCGTCTTGTGTTGGGTCGAGTGTGTTGGCGATTGGATGGCTGTCGTTCGTTGTGACTTGGTTTGCTTCAGGACCAACCAGTGATGCAATACCATTCATGTCCTAAAAGCAATTGTGATCAATCATTGAGCTACGATATGCAAGAGCCTATAAAAGAGGTGACCGTAGAAGCGAGCATTTCCCAGTGGCCATGCAGCCACGGTTCCACAGAGTCTTCCAACCCCATTGCTTCGTCCGCACAACCTAATTCAAATCATGCCGTGACTAACTATTAGAGAGTGTCGACGAACTAATAACTAGTAAGTGTCTACGAGTTGTACCAATGGCGTAGTAGCTGTGGCCGCCCAATTCGCCCAGTCGCCGTTGGATGCTCTTGCCCATGTAGCTACAGCCCGAAAGTTAGTACCTATCTTACTCGTGACAAAAAGGAGAGTATCTTCATGTACCAGAACTTGTCGTAATTGGTGTCGCCCAACGCCAGCACGGTGAAGCGAACGTGCTGCAACAATGTCGTCGGGTGAACTTTGCGTTTCAGGAACCGCCAGAATTTCTCCGCGTTGGTCGGCGGGTCGCCGTTGCCCGTGGTGGAGCACACGACAAACACCGTCGCACTTGGCTGTGTCAGCACACCCGACTAGTAGACACATCCGCCTCGTCAAGACGACTCAACTTCAGGCAAGGCTTACCTTTTCAAACTCGTTCAACGTGTGCAATGCCACCGTCATGTGGCGCTCCAACGCATCCGATTGCACGCGCTACACATGCAATGTTGATGCACACCACCAAAATGGCATGGTGTTGCGTACCTTGGCAATGGACTCGGCACAGCCAGTCTGCGACCCGTAGAACACATACAAGTGCGGCGACGTGTCCACCATTATTGAGGTTGTTGAAAATGAGCCCATGGGAGTTCCGCGGGTTGGATTATCCGGATTACCGTGTCCTTCCGGACGAATTTTCTGGGCACGTGGATGGCACGGTGCTGATTGGTCGTTCAAACCTGTATCAATTGATTATCAAAGTCAAACCTGCAGCATTTAATTCACATTGCAATTCACATGTCCAACTATGATGCGATGGCTGGTTGGACGTGTGAACTAGCTGTAAGCTATCACGGGGTATGAGAAAGGGTGCTTTACACTTGCAAGTCAATACATATAGACGACCGACCGATCAGTCTCCTCTACTCCACGAACAACGTTAGAGTTTACCACATTGGTTGTGAAATGAAAAAATCGAATCGGAATATGAGATATTACTTCGTTAGTATTGGATGGATGCACTGAAATATGGAATCGCGCTGGAGTTCTGATTGGTTGAATTTCATTGAGAGGGTTTTTATTGGCTAATAATTTTGAGCTCATCTGAGGTAGCCAATCAAAGCGATTTAAATTCCAACGAGACAACACGAAATTTCGGGGTTTCGGGGTTTCTTCACTCGAAAGCACAATACTAACGGTACTATTTTAATAAATGATACTTCGAAGTATTATTTTGACCAATTCTCCAACAACTAATTATTTTGACGGTAGTATGTTGTGAACCACCGTGCATGACATTTGTGTCGTTCGTTCCAGCGTCGACATCGATGTTCTCACGAGCGATCCGTCGAGTGGCGGTGACCGGTCCCAAGTTCACCCGAGGAAAGTACTCCATCCGCGTGTCCAAGGAGAAGGACGTGAGCTTCGCCACTGCGCATGGTACGTCCACCCACCTACGTCCCTTGGCTCACTGTGGTTGACTGTAGTCGACGACCCATTCCACCACTTCGTCCTCAACGGATGCTGGGGTCTCACCGCGCTGGCCACGTCCACCGCGTTCTACCAGTTTGTCACAAACTTGCACACAGTCCCCATCACAGGACGAACGCAGGTCGTTGTGTTCAATCGCGAAGACGACACGGTACCTACCACCTTCTAATTGACGCAACCTCTCTCCATTGTTCACCCGACCATGGTCTTCATGCATTAGGAGATGGGCAACCAACATGCCAAGGAAGCCCTGGCCGGCAAAACCCTCGTGAACAGCGGCCCTCGCTTCAAGATGGTCAAGGACGTTGCCACGTAAGAAGCAACTCATCGATTCCTCGCCCACTTCCTTCCATGTTGTAGTCGTCTTGTGGCGGTGGCTGACAAGATCTTCGAGCCTGGATTCCAGTGGCAGATTTACGTAGTGCAGGACCCCCAGATCAACGCATGCTGTTTTATGGGTATGCCTCCAACTAAATCCCCCGCCTCGCACCATATTCTCGATGCCCCCTTGTACCCATATTCATTTATCATTACTATTCCATATATTTAAAAATATATATTATACATATATTGATAATATATGCATCAACTTTTTTTATGTGTATAAATAAATACGTTATAAATATATACATATACGTAGCTGCATGATCTTTTACGCATATAGATAAATATATACTAGTAGTATATTACATAAATATATACATATATAGATGCACCATTTGATGCATGTATAAATAAATATATACATATATAGATGCCTCATCCTCTTCCTGTATATTTATTTGTATGTAGGGGGCAAGATGTTTGTGTACACTGGGCTGCTGGACTTTATCGACGCCATGGTGGAGCAGGGTATTTGCTCCAACAAGTACAACGCCCTCGCCACCGTCCTCGGCCATGAGATTGCTCACGCGCTGGCGCGGCACACGGCTGAAACGCTGAGCTACCTCCCCGTTCTCATCGCGTTGTCGCTGCTGACTGTGGACAGCGAGCTCATTGCGTCGATTTTCACCTACTTTTGCCAACTTCCATTCAGTCGTCTCCATGAAACCGAAGCCGATCACATTGGATTGATGCTCATGGCCGCGGCGTGCTACGACCCGTCCGAGGTATTGTCCGATTTTACCCAACTTTTTTTTTTTTTGGACTTTTGCGCTGATTCCGCCAAATCGATCGATCGATTCATTTTATGGACATTTTTTGTATGTAAAATCATCCAGTGGCACACTAATTTACGTCACACACGATGAATTCGATTTGATTGGCCACTTGATTCGTGATCTGGGTTTTGATTGGTCGATTTTCGATCGTCTGCTGATGTGGTGCTGTTCATTCGATTGAGCCCCCCCACACTCCAATTTCGTACCGACTTGACGATATATATACATGATATTTGGAGACAATCGTGATGATATATATATATGATATTTGGAGACAACCGCGATGAATATATTTGTTGGGATGTCTAGGCGCCCAAGTTTTGGGAAGGCATGAAGCTTGTGAACGAGGAAGGGATCGATTGGTTCTCGACCCATCCAGCCGACGACAAGCGGCAGAAACACCTGGAGCAGCTGACGGCCGAGGCGATCGCGTACCAGGACAAGGCGTCGTGGTGCGGGGACATGCAGTCCAAAGTGTCGCAGCTCATCTACAGACGCATCACGCGGCGCCGCGCCACGGCTGGCACGACCCACTCGGCGGAAATGGCCGCCATGTGGGATGGCATGCAAGCCACAACCAACCAACCCCCGCCGCCACCGCCTGCTACGACTATCCCAGTGCCATAGCCATGTCGTCGTCGTTCGAGAAGAAGTTGCCGAGCAATTACAGCACTATATAGTATGCAGGTGCAAGTGTCGACGTTGAATCATGACGACATGGACCGACTTGTATTGTGAGTTGGCTATAAACTTTCAAAATTCGCGTGGTTTGTCGAATCAATATATTGAATCACGCCAGAGTTCTGATTGGTTGAATATACTTGTCCTTTCTGTCATATGATTGGACGAAACTTTGGTAAGGCTGTAAGAGCCAATCAAATCCATTCCAAAGTACTAGAGCGTCGATTCGTGATTCTTCGATGGGTCTGGAAATTTGTACCGAATCCACAATACTTAGTGCCATGACATGTTGGCAAGGTTGTATAGAGTTGAGTGTAGAGCATAGCCTTGACGATCATGCTTTACTCACACAAGATGGAACTCGTTCAAGCTACAAGATGATGATTGTGTGTTCTACGCCGGACCTTCGAAAGTTCATACAAAACTGAGTTGAAGAGGTACATATCTTTGAGACTGCAATGCATCATTCAATCTTTTTAGCCAATCATATTTCAACCTTAATTCTTTATAGCCAATCATACTCCTTCGCTAGATAGTTGGCGATTTCATCAATTCCCCAAAATTTGGCAAATTTTGAGGAAAAGGACAATCCCTTATCCTGTGGAAGCAGATATCACCGATATATATATCCTTAATGAGGGGGGTTGAAATCGACACGTTTTCCCCCGATCATAACGTTAGGTTCAATTTCATGTGGCAACAAAGCAAAGAAAACGTTCGAAATAGAATCAAAACAGTATCACATATCTTGACCTTGGCTTCGTAATAAGGACTGTGACGCCGATACACTATACTACTGCACATGTGTGATGTGAAACGTGATGTTTACTTTTTCAATTGCGACAGTTGCTGCTGCTGCGCCGACGGCCATTGCCCTGTCTCCATGAACACGTACTTGTCGGTTTGGGTGAACGTCGGCCGCACGACGTCCTTGAACTTGCCCACTTTGATGCGCTTGAGCAGCTCATCCGAGCTCTTCTTCAGCGCATCCTCAAACCCTTCCACGGCCGTGTTGAAGTTTTCTTTCTGCAAATCCAACTCGTCCCATGTCCAATCCGCCTTGCGCTTGCGGTGGTGTGGGAGCAGCGACGCCGTGTCCGCCTGTCCCAGCTCTTCGTCGCGCTTTTCCATTTCAGGGTCCTCTCGCGTCCGAAGCAGAATAGGGATGTGGGATGGATCGGGAAGCGACATTCGCGGCGCACACACCCAATGATGCAAGCTCTCCGGCAGCAAGCTGTCGTCGTCGTCCTTGGACCCCATGATGTTCTCCAACTGCTTCGCGACTACCTGGAACTTGCTCAAGAACTCTGGCCACTGGGTCAACGGGTGCCATGCCATCAGCTGCTCCAGTGTCTGGATGGTATGCCGAAGGTGGTCGGCGCGCGATCGGACGGACTGCAGTGTCCGCGCTTGGTCCGACTGTACCCCAGACATCGCACAAATATGTGAATGATCCTGCCGTTAGTTGGAAAACAACCAGATTTAGGCCAATCAGCATCGAGACGAGGAATTACCTCCAAATATATTATTGATTTGTACTAAAGTATATACTTCGAAGTAAATAACGACATATTGTATTAGAATCTACTATTAATATTAATAGTAATTTAACATTTTTCGATTTGATTATTCGTACCACGTTATGCAAAAATTTGGTGTTTTTAACGTGTTTTTATAGAACCTGGGAAAAAAAGTCGGCAAGTTTGTTCCATTGCAATTGTGCAACACGGAATGTCACCGGCGACAGCGGCAGCGGCAGTTCGAACTCCCATGTCAAACCAATGTGCATCTGCAGAGCATGAAGCCATCGAGGTCCGCGAGGAGAAGCTTCCAGTCGCCTGCTGCGCCAAGTTTGGAAGGACAAGGTTTCTTTGTCAGCGAAGTGCCAACGCGTTCTACTTTCCCCATGTGTTGCACGTTGGGCCAAACTTGGGATGCATGTTGATCACGTACTCCATTATCCTTGCTCCAACCCTCATCTTCGTTTTCGCGAACAGCTTGGCATCCTGGGTGTCCGTGCTCCTCATCGTGTCCATTGCGCTCACGTTTCTGTCGTTTTCCATGGTGGCATGCAGTGACCCCGGGGTCATCCGCGAGCATTACGTCAATGCTGTCGGTGACGACGCGGGCATTCTCTGCGGTACGCTTGTGTTGCCCCTCTCTCTTTTTGTGACGTTGATGGACGTAGCGCATTGCCAAATTCGTCGGCCTCTCAATGCGATCCATTGCTACGAGTGCGAAGTGTGCATTGATGGGGTGGGTGGTTGACTCTTCCTGTTGCTCTTTCGTGCTTCTCATGATCAACGAACGATACTCTGTAGATGGACCACCATTGCCCGTGGACCGGCAAGTGCATTGGCAAGAAGACGCTGTATTGGTTCTACCTGTTTCTGTGGATGATCTGCATCCACATGACGTTTGGCATTGGCACCGTCGTGTATTATTGTATTGGTGGTCGCACGTCATAGTATAACACGCACAGTGTCTTGAATTGTTATAACAACAACCTGATGGGGCGAGTATGGATCCGGCGAAAGTGATACTAAGACTTCACTTTACAGCAAATGGTGCAATGTGTCGAATGAAGAAGTCGTCGAACCTGAACTTACACACATGATCCAATGCGAGGCCAAAGTTGCAGCATGTTGATTTAATGGAGTTGCACTCACGGACTGTAAACGTGCTTCGTTAACACAAGTGAGGAGGAGACCATTGAATACACCACAGCTAACGCTCGACCTACTGTACGTACATTGTACAGAGGCATACAGTACCTGGCAGGTTGAGCCACCAACATAACCATCCATGAATATTGCTCCAGTACGAATTGTGAAGATCTGAGAGTATAGTCGAAAAGAGGAGGCATCCGTTCTCCGAGTAATAAGGGGTTTTACAGTACTGTACTACGTAGTATTGTGCTTTTCACTCGTTTTGGCTATTCACATCATAAACATCGACCCCAGTGTTTTAGATAATCCGCACCGAGATTTAGGATGTCACATTTCGTTACAGAATGGTATAGGGAGGTCATTTATGCAACTCACTCGCTTTTGCACGTTTGAAAAGTGCAAATCGAAGTTATATCTGCTATTCTCGGGACCAAGTTGCACAATTCACTGGTCATCATGAACAACTTTTGATAATATAAATGACACATTGCGCCGAAGTTCTACCGTACAGCGATGTACGTATGGTGCTACATCGTAGAAAACCACGCCATCTTCTTGTTCCATCGCATAGTACATGCAGGTAGCATGTACTACGTGATGGAATAACAGCCAAGGTGTTTTGGTCACTTCAGCTCACATGTGATTATTATTGCTCAGAGGGCTCCTCTGGATACCACGCCATAAAATTATGCCAAAACTCGAAATGAGATTTTACAAAATTTATCCAATATACAAACGCAATACAAAATGAAGAGATGGTGAAACCGTCTGGATTCATCCGGATTCAAACTTGCGCGCCAAAACGATGCTCACGACCATGATGATCCTGCATCGTCGGCGGCGCCTCAAGCGACGTCGCATGAAGTTGATGTCATACCTGGTCTACCACTACTCCGCCTACCTCTTGAAGACGTCAAAGCGGGTCTCCATCTTGTCGGGGGCTTTGTGGGTTGCCGAAATACTTCAAGGAAACGAGGATGCCTTCGAGGAGACATGTCGAATGTCCCGTGATGCGTATGGTGGACTGCTGCACGATCTCGTCCGAAGTGGTGGTCCAAGGGCCCATCTGTGTGCTGTGGGGTTGCTGCGGTTTTTGAAAAGCGCCGTTTTGACAGAACATTGATGTTGAAGTGGTCACATGGACTGTCTTTGCATGAGAAATTGACCATTTTGGTCCATTTTTTTATGCCATAATTCGTGAACTTTCTTGCTATCATTTTGTAATATTTCCTTTGGATTTTGTGGTATCCAGACGAACAACTTCGCGACTTTGTCATATCACCATTTTATGGAGATTTTTGTCATTTTATGCCATAATTCGTGGCATCCAGAGGAGCCCTTAGGCATTTATAAAACCCCAGTGAATTAGCTAAAACACCAGGTATTTATTCAACTTTGTAACACAGTAGCAGAAGTACCACTCTTTTAGCCACGGAAAGCCGACGCCAAAACAAGTGCAAAGCACAATAATACTAGTATTAGCTTTAGACCGGGTCTGGATGCCACAAAAAATGGCATAAAATGGCCGTTTTTCGAAGAAAAGTTGCCAAAATCGAAATATTCCATCTTTCGAGATTTTGTGCGACTGCATGCCACCAAAACTCAGAATTTTATGGTACAATTTTCTTGAGAATTGGGTGTTTTATGGAGGTTTGTGTTCACGTTGAAGTCTTGCACTTCACTTCAATCGGATATCGAATAACTTTTCCATATTTCACTGGCATCCAGACAACTTTGCATATAACTACATTTCCCCTTTTTTCATGGGATATGAGACTTTGGGAGTTTTTTGCAGACTTGCCAAAACGGTTGAAGGGCATAAAGGGCTGGTCTGGATGCCAACCCATAAAATCGTGCCATAAATCGATTTGGCAAGTCTGTAAATTTTTCCCAAGGAGAAAAGAAGTAATATCCCCAAAGTTGTCTGGATACCAGCTGAATTTTAGAAAAAATATTCGATTTCCGATTGACAGTGAAGTGCAAGACTTCAACGTGTGAAGCCAAACCTCCATAAAACACCCGATTCTCAAGAAAATTGCGGCATAAAATTCTGAGTTTTGGTGGCATGCAGCACAAAATCTGCAACGGAAGAAGTACTACTGGTACTCTGTGCTTTATTATAAGTATTAATAGTAGAAATTATAATAGAGCACATAGTAGTAATCGCTAGTTAGCCAAGTCGAAGTACTCCGTAGTACTACTCTGTGCTGCATTATAATTTCCTCAAATGTACACTATAATAAAGCACAGAGTACAGTACTGTAGTGCTACGTAGTACTAAGGGCGGGTCTGGATGCCACGAAAAATGGAATAAAATGGCCGTTTTTCGAAGGCAAGTTGCCAAAATTGAAATATTCCATTTTTCGAGATTTTGTGCGTCTGGATGCCACCAAAGTTCAAAATTTTATGCCAAAAATTTCTTCAGAATCGGGTGTTGTATGCTACTTCAATCGGAAATCGAATATTTCTTCCAAAATTCAGCTGATATCCAGAGATACTTCTTTTCTCCTTTCTTTCATGGAATACTATTACGTACGTAGTGTATGAGACTTTGGGAAATTTTTGCAGACTTGCCAAAACGGATTATGGCATAATTTTATGAGGTGACATCCAGACCAGACGGGCCGTTTGGGCCCGTGTGAATGCCACCTAATACTGTAGAGACATTTAGCAAACCCGTAATTTGAAATTACCGAAATCAAACTTCGGGTTACTCACAGATACGAACTTCGTGAACGCCAAATTCCGCTCGGAATTTGGCTCAAATATACGAAATCGCATGACCATTCCGTATATTTGAGCGTCAAATTACCGAAATGTCTAAGCCAATCAAAATACATCAAAATGCAATGGGTGGTGGATTGTGCTTGCTGGACGTAATAGATGAACTGTTCATACATTTACTTCGAAGTCACTCCAATGGTTGACCCACAACCTCGACCACCAGCCAAGTACGTTGCATGGAGGGAAGACCTGGAGGTTGCCCTCCTGCG